>NC_044564.1:0-26206 GCF_007565055.1 Rhinopithecus roxellana | reverse complement strand
TCTGTGTGATGAAGTCACATATCAGAAAGCAATCTCTCAGAAAGCTTCTCTCTAGTTATTATCTGAGGATATTTCCTTTTCACAATGTCCCCAATGGGTCCCAAAATTACTTTGCAGATCCACGAAAAGTTTTAGCAAAGTGCTTCATGAGGAAAAAGTTTTAACTCTGTGAGATGAATTGACAGATCACAAAGAAGTTTCTCAGAAGGCGTCTTTCACGTTTGAACTGATGATATTTCCTTTATCAGCGTAGGCCTCAATGCGATCCAAAGTAGCCCTTCTCAGGTTCCTCAAAGACAGTGTTAATGGACTGTTCCAGGAAACATAAGTGTAACTCTGTGAGATGAATTCACACATCACCAAAAGTTTCCGAGAAAGCTTCTTCTAGTTTTCATCTGGGGATATTTCCTTTGTCACCGTAAGCTTCATTGGGCTAAGAAGTATCCCATTGTAGATTTCAGAAAACTGTGTTAACAAACTGATCACTGAAGAGAAGGATGTAAGTCTGCGAGTTGCATTGATACATCGAAGTGCATTTTCCCAGAAGGCTTCTTTCATTTTTATCTGAAGATATTTCCTTTTTAACCGTAGCCCTCAATTATCTACCAAATATCACTTTGCAGAATCCACAACAACAGTGTTAGCAAACTGTTCCAAAAAGGGAACGGTGTGGAACTGTGTGATGAAGTCTCACCTCAGAAAGTAATTTTTCAGAAAGCTCCCTCTAGTTATTATCTGAGGATATTTCCTTTTTCACAATGGGGCCCAATGGGCTCCCAAATATCACTCTGCAGATAGCACGAAAAGAGTGTTAGCAAACTGCTTCTAGGACCTATCCTGTAACTCTGTGCGATGAATTCACAGATCACAAAGAAGTTTCTCAGAAAGCTTCTTTCACGGTTTGAACTGATATATTTCCTTTATCAGCGAAGGCCTCAATGTCATCCAAAGTAGCCCTTCTCAGGTTCCTCAAAGACAGGGTTAATGGAGTGTTCCAGGAAACAAGTGTAACTCTGTGAGATTAATTCACACATCACCAAAAGTTTCTAAGAAAGCGTCTTTCAAGTTTTCCTTTGAGGATATTTCCTTTGTCACCATAAGCTCCATTGCATTAAGAAGTTTCCCATTGCAGATTTCAAGAAAACTCTGTTAGGAAACTGATCACTGAAGAGAAACGTGTAACCGTAAGTTGCATTCATACGTCGAAGTGCATTTTCCCGGAAGTCTTCTTTCCAGTATTTATCTGAAGATATTTCCTTTTTCACCACAGCCCTCATGAGCTCCCAAATATCACTGTGCAGAATCCACGACAACAGTGTTGGCAAACGGTTCCAAGAAGGAAGGGGAACTCTGTGTGATGAAGTCACATCAGAACGCAATCTCTCAGAAAGCTTCTCTCTAGTTATTATCTGAGGATATTTCCTTTTCACAATGGGCCCCTAAGGGCTCCCAAATATCACTTGCAGATTCCACGAAAAGTGTTACCAAAGTCCTTCATGTGGACTAAGTTGTAAACTGTGAGATGAATTCTCACCTCACAAAGAAGTTTCTCAGAAAGCTTCCCTCACTTTTTGAACTGATTATATTTCCTTTATCAGCGTAGGTCAATGCAATCCATAGTAGCCCTTCTTGGGTTCCGCAAAGACAGTGTTAATGGACTGTTTCAGGAAACATAAGTGTAACTCTGTGAGATGAAGACACACATCACAAAGAAGTTTCTAAGAAAGATTCCTTCTAGTTTTCATCTGAGGTATTTCCTTTGTCAACGTAAGCTTCCTTGCGCTAAGAAATATCGCATTGCAGATTTAAGAAAACTGTGTTAGCAACCTGATCACTGAAGAGAAAGGTGTAACTCTGTGAATTGCATTCATATATCGAAGTGCATTTTCCCAGAAGGCTTCTTTCCAGTTTTTATCTGAAGATATTTCCTTTTTCACCATAGCCCTCAACGAGCTCCCAAATATCACTGCAGAAACCATGAAACTCTGTTAGCGAACTCTTCCAAGAAGGGAAGGCTCTAACTCTGTGTGATGAAGCCACATATCAGAAAGCAATCTCTCAGAAAGCTTCTCTCTATTTATTATGAGGATATTTCCTTTTTCACAATGGGCCCCAAAAGGGCTCCCATTTATCTCTTTGCAGATTCCACAAAAAGAGTGTTAGCAACTACTTCATAAGGACTAAGTTGTAACTCTGTGAGATGATTCACAGATCACAAAAAGTTTCTCAGAAAGCTTCTTTCACGTTTTGAACTGATGATATTTCTTTATCAGCATAGACCTCAATGCGATCCAAAGTAGCCCTTCTCAGGTTCCACAAAGACAGAGTTAATGGACTGTTCCAGGAAAGATAAGTGTAACTCTGTGAGATGAATTCACACATCACGAAGACGTTTCTAAGAAAGCTTCTTTCCTGTTCTCATGAGGATATTTCCTTTGTCACTGTAAGCTTCATTACGCTAAGAAATCCCATTGCAGATTTCAAGAAAACTGTGTTACAAACTGCTCACTGAAGAGACAGGTGTAACTCTGTGAGTTGCATTCATACATCGAAATGCATTTTCAGAAGGCTTTTTTCCAGTTTTATCTGAAGATATTTCCTTTTTCACAGTAGACCTCAATGAGCTCCAAATATCACTTTGCGAATCCACGACAACTGTTAGCAATCTGTTCAACAAGGAAAGGGTGGAATTCTGTGTGATGAAGTCACACATCAGAAAGCAATCTCTCAGAAAGCTTCTCTCTAGTTATTATCTGAGGATATTTCCTTTTCACAATGGGCCATATTGAGCTCCAAATATCACTTTGCAGATTCCACAAAAAGAGTGTTAGCAAACTGCTTCATGAGGACTAAGTTGTAAATCAGTGAGATGAATTCACAGATCACAGAGAAGTTTCTCAGAAAGCTTCTTTCACGTTTTGAACAGACGATATTCCTTTATCAGCGTAGGCCTCAAGTTGCAAAGTAGCCCTTCTCAGGTTCCTCAAAGACAGTGTTAATGGACTGTTCCATTAAACATAAGTGTAACTCTGTGAGATGAATTCACACATCACCAAGAAGTTTCTAAGACAGCTTCTTTCTAGTTTTCATCTGAGGATATTTCCTTTGTCACAGTAAGCTTCATTGCGCTGAAAAGCATCCCATTGCAGATTTCAAGAAAACTATGTTAGCAAACTATTCACTGAAGAGAAACGTGTAACTCTGTGAGTTGCCTCATACATAGAAGAGCATATTCCAAGAAGGTTTCTATCCAGTTTTTATTTGAAGTTATTTCCTTTCTCACCATAGCCCTCAATGAGCTTCCAAATATCACTTTGCATAATCCACAAAGAGTGTTGGCAAACGGTTCAAGAAGGGAAGGGTGGAACTCTGTGTGATGACGTCACACCTCGGAACTCAATCTCTCAGAAAGCTTCTCTCTAGTTATTATCTGAGGATATTTCCTTTTTCACAATGGGCCCCAACGGGCTCCCAAATATCACTTTGCAAATTCCACGAAAAGAGTGTTAGCAAACTGCTTCATGAGGACTAAGTTGTAACTCTGTGAGCTGAATTCACACCTCACAAAAAAGTTTCTCCGAAAGCTTCTCTCACTTTTTGAACTCATTATATTTCCTTTATCAGCATAGGTCTCAATGCAATCCATAGTAGCCCTTCTCGGTTCCGCAAAGACAGTGTTAATGGACTGTTTCAGGAAACATAAGTGTAACTCTGTGAGATGAAGACACACATCAAAAAGAAGTTTCTAAGAAAGATTCCTTCTAGTTTTCATCTGAGGGTATTTCCTTTGTCAACGTAAGCTTCATTGCGCTAAGAAATCGCATGGCAGATTTTAAGAAAACTGTGTTAGCAACCTGATCACTGAAGAGAAAGGTGTAACTCTGTGAATTGCATTGATATCGAAGTGCATTTTCTCAGAAGTCTTCGTTCCAGATTTATTTGAAGATATTTCCTTTCTCACCATAGCCCTCAATGAGTTCCCAAATATCCTTGCAGAATCCACGACAACTGCGTTAGCAAAATGTTCCATGAAGGGAAGGGTGGAACTTCCTGAGTGTTGAAGTCACACCCTCAGAAAGCAATCTTCTCAGAAAGCTTCTCACTGGTTATTATCTGAGGATATTTCCTTTTTCACAATGGGCCCCAATGGGCTCCCAAATATGGACTTTGCAGATTCCAATTAAAGAGTGTTAGCAAGCTGCTTCATGAGGACTAAGTTGTAACTGTGTGAGATGAAATCAACAGATCACAAAAAGTTTCTCAGAAACTTCTTTCAAGTTTTTGAACTGATTGATATTTTCTTTATCCGCGTAGGACCCCCAATGCGATCCAAAGTAGCCCTTCTCAGGTTCCACAAAGACAGAGTTAATGGACTGTTCCAGGAAACATAAGTGTAAACTGTGTGAGATGAATTCACACATCACCAAGAGATTCTAAGAAATCTTCTTTCTGTTTTTCATCTGAGGATATTTCCTTTGTCAATGTAAGCTTCATTGCACTAAGAAATATCCCATTGCAGATTTCAAGAAAATTGTGTTAGCCAAGCTGTTCACTGAAGAGAAAGGTGTAACTCTGTGAATTGCACTCATACATCGAAGTGCATTTTCTCAGAAGGCTGCTTTTCCAGTTATTATCTGAAGATATTCCTTTTTCACCATAGCCCTCAATAAGCTCCGACATATCAATTTGCAGAATCCACCAACAACAGTGTTAGCAAACTGTTCCAAGAAGGGAAGGGTGGAACTCTGTGTGATGTATTCACACCTCCGAAAGCAGTCTCTCAGAAAGCTTCTCTCTAGTTATTATCTGAGGATATTTCCTTTTTTTGCAATGGGACCCAATGGGCACCCAAATATCACTTCCGGATTCCACGAAAAGAGTGTTAGCAACTGCTTCATGAGGACTAAGTTGTAACTCTCTGAGATGAATTCACAGACCACCAAGAAATTTCTCGGAAAGCTTTCTCTCACTTTTTGAACTGATGATATTTCCTTTATCAGCGCAGGTCTTAATGCAATCCAAAGTAGTCCTTCTCAGGTTTCTCAAATACAGTGTTAATGGACTGTTTCAGGAAACATAATTGTAACACTGTGAGATGAATTCACACATCACCAAGCAGTTTATAAGAATGTGTCTTTCCAATTTACATCAGAGGATATTTCTTGTCACCGTAAGATTCATTGTGCTAAGTAATATCCCATTGCAGATTCAAGTAAAATGTGTTAGCAAACCGATCACTGAAGAGAAAGGTGTGACTCTCTGAATTGCATTCATACATCGAAGTGCATTTTCTCAGAAGGCTTCTTTCCAATTTTGTCGGAAGATATTTCCTTTTTCACTGTAGCCCTCAATGGGCTCCCAAATATCACTTGACAGAATCCGCGACAACTGTGTAGCAAGCTGTTCTAAGAAGGGAAGGGTGGAACTCTCTTTGATGAACTCACACATCAGAAAGCGATCTCTCAGAAAGCTTCTCTCTAGTTATTATCTGAGGATATTTCCTTTTTCACAGTGGGCCACAAAGGGCTCCGAAATATCACTTTTCAGATTCCACGAAAAGAGTGTTAGGAAACTGCTTCATGAGGACAAACTTGTAACTCTGTGAGATTAATTCACAGATCACAAGAAGTTTCTCAGAAAGCTTCTCTCACTTTTTGAACTGATGATATTTCCTTTATCAGCATAGGCCTCAATGCTATCCAAAGTAGCCCTTCTAAGGTTCCTCAAAGACAGGGTTAATGGACTGTTCCAGGAAACATGAGTGTAATTCTGTGAGATGAATTCACACATCACCAGGAAGTTTCTAAGAAAGTTACTTTCTAGTATTCATCTGATTATATTTCCTTTGTCACCGTAAGCATCATTGCGCTAAGAAGTATCCCATTCCAGATTTCAAGAAAACTGTGTTAGCAAACTGATCACTGAAGAGAAACGTGTAACTCTGTGAGTTGCATTCGTACATCCAAGTGCATTTTCCCAGAAGGCTTCTTTCCAGTTTTTATCTGAAGATATTTCCTTTTTCACCATAGCCCTCAATGAGCTCCCAAATATCACTTTGCAGCATCCACGACAATTTGAGTTGGCAAACTTTTCCAAGAAGGGAAGGGAGGAACGCTGTGTGATGAAGTCACACATCAAGAAGCAATCTCTCAGAAAGCTTCTCTCTAGTTATTATCTGAGGATCTTTCCTTTTTCACAATGGGCCTCAACGGGCCCCCAAATATCACTTTGCAGATTCCACGAAAAGAGTGTTAGCAAACTGCTTCATGACGACTAAGTTGTCACTCTATGAGATGTATTCACATATCACAAAGAAGTTTCTCAGAAAGCTAATCTCACGTTTTGAACTGATGATATATGCTTTATCAGCGTACGCCTCTATGCAATCCAAATTAGCCCTTCTCAGTTTTCCTCATCAAACAGTGTGAACGGACTGTTGCAGGAAACATAAGTGTACCTCGGTGACAGGAATTCACACATCACCAAGAAGTTACCTGGAAAGTTTCTTTCTAGTTTGCATCTGAGGATATTTCCTTTGTCACCGTAATCTTCATTGGGCTAAGAAGTATTCCATGGCAGATTTCAAGAAAACTGTGTTAGCAAAGTGATCACTGAATAGAAACGTGTAACTATGTGAGTTGCATTCATACAGCGAAGTGCATTTTCCCGGAAGGTTTCTTTCCAGTTTTTATCTGAAGATATTTCCTTTTACACCATCGCCCTCAATGAGCTCCCAAATATCACTTTGCAGAATCCACGACAACTGTGTTAGCAAACTTTTCCAAGAAGGGAAGTGTGGGAACTCTGTGTGATGCAGTCACTCCTCAGAAAGCAATCTCTCAGAAAGCTTATCTCTAGTTATTTCTAGGGATATTTCCTTTTTCACCATGGCCCCAATGGGCTACCAAATATCAGTTTGCGGATTCCACGAAAAGAGTTTTAATAAACTGCTTCATGAGGACTAAGCTGTAAATCTGTGAGATGAATTCTAGATCACAAAGAAGTTTCTCAGAAAGCTTCTTTAACGTTTTGAACTGATGACATTTCCTTTATCAGCATAGGCCTCAATGCGATCCAAATTAGCCCTTCTCGGTTTCCTCATAGACAGTGTTAATGGACAGTTCAGGAAACATAAGTGTAACTCTGGGAGATGAATTCACACATCATCAAGAAGAAATTTCTAAGAAAGCTTCTTTCTAGTTTTCATCTGAGGATATTTCCTTTGTCACCATAGGATTCATTGAGCTAAAAAGTATCCCATTGCATATTTCAAGAAAACTGTGTTAGCAAAGCTGATCACTGAAGGGAAACGTGTAACTCTGTGAGTTGCATTCAGACATCGAAGTGCATTTTCCTAGAAGGCTTCTTTCCAGTTTTTATCTGAAGATATTTCCTTTTTCACCATTGCCCTCAATGAGCTCCCATATATCACTTGGCAGAATCCACGACAACAGTGTTAGCAAACTTTTCCAAGAAGGGAAGGGTGGAACTCTGTGTGATGAAGTCACACATCAGAAAGCAATGTCTCAGAAAGCTTCTCTCTATTTATTATCTGAGGATATTTCCTTTTTCACAATGGGCCCCTATGGGCTCTGAAAGATCACTTTGAAGATTCCACCAAAAGAGTGTTAGCAAACTGCTTCCTGAGGTCTATGCTATAACTCTGTGAGATGAATTCACAGATCACAAAGAAGATTCTCAGAAAGCTTCTTTCGC
Source organism: Rhinopithecus roxellana (assembly GCF_007565055.1). Lineage (NCBI taxonomy): Eukaryota > Metazoa > Chordata > Mammalia > Primates > Cercopithecidae > Rhinopithecus > Rhinopithecus roxellana. The sequence goes on along the minus strand of NC_044564.1, from coordinate 18,490 downwards.
GTTTTGAACTGATGATATTTCCTTTATCAGCGTAGTCCTCAATGCGAATAAAAGTAGCCCATCTCAGGTTTTCAAAGACAGTGTTAATGGACTGTTCCAGGAAACATAAGTGTAACTCTGTGAGATGAATTCACAGATCACCAGAAAGTTTCTAGGAAAGCTTCTTTCTAGTGTTCATCTGAGGATATTTCCCTTGTCACCGTAAGCTTCATTGAGCTAAGAAGTCTCCCATTGCCGATTTCAAGAAAGCGGTGTTAGGATACTGATCACTGAAAAGAAACCTGTATCTCCCTCAGTTGCCTTCATACTTCGAAGTGCTTTTTCCCAGAAGGCTTCTTTCCAGTTTTCATCTCAAGGTATTTCCTTTTTCACCATAGCACTCAATGAGCAACCAAATATCACTTTGCAGAATCGACGACAACAGTGTTAGCAAACTGTTCCAAGAAGGGAAGTGTGGCACTATGTGTGATGAAGTCACAAATTAGAAATCAATCTCTCAGAAACCTTCTCTCTAGTTATTATCTGAGGATATTTCCTTTTTCACAATGGGCCCCAATGGGCTCCCAAATATCACTTTGCAGGTTACACGAAAAGAATGCTAGCAAACTGCTTCCTGCGGTCTCATCTGTAACTCTGTGAGATGAATTCACAGAACACAAAGAAGTTTCCAAGAAAGATTCTTTCACGTTTTAACTGATGATATTTCCTTTATCAGCGTAGGCCTCAATGCGATCCAGACTACCATTTCTCAGGTTCCTCAAAGACAGTGATAATAGACTGTTCCAGGAAACATAAGTGTAACTCTGTGAGATGAATTCACACATCACCAAGAAGTTTCTAAGAACACTTCTTTCCAGTTTTTATCATCAGCGTAGGCCTCAATGTGAACCGAAGTAGCCTTTCTCAGGTTCCTCAAAGAGAGTGTTAATGGACTGTTTCCGGAAACGTGAGTGTAACTCTGTGAGATGAATTCACACATCACCAGGAAGATTCTAGGAAAGCTTCTTTCTAGTTTTCATCTGAGGATATTTCCTTTGTCAATGTAAGCTTCACTGCGCTAAGAAGTATCCCATTGCAGATTTCAAGAAAACTGTGTTAGCAAACTGATCACTGAAGAGAAAGGTGTAACTCTGTGAGTTGCATTCATACATCGAAGGGCATTTTCCTGGAAGGCATCTTTTCAGTTTTTATCTGAAGGTATTTCTTTTTCACCACAGCCTTCAATGAGCTCCCAAATATTATTTTCAGAATCCACGACAACAGTGTTGGCAAAATGTTCCAAGAAGGGAAGGGTGAAACACTGTATGATGAAGTCACACATCAGAAAGCAATCTCTCAGAAAGCATCTCTCTAGTTATTATCTGAGGATATTTCCTTTTTCACAATGGGCCCCAATGGGCTCCCAAATATCACTTTGCAGATTCCATGAAAGGAGTGTTAGCAAACTGCATCCTGAGGTCTTAGCTGTACATCTGTGAGATGAATTCAGAGAACACAAAGAAGTTTCCCAGAAAGCTTCTTTCACGTTTTAACTGATGATATTTCCTTTATCAGCGTAGGCCTCAATGCGATTCACAGTACCCCTTCTCAGGTTCCACAAAGACAGTGTTAATGGACTGTTCCAGGAAACATAAGTGTAACTCTGTGAGATGAATTCACACAACACCAAGAAGTTTCTAAGAAAGCTTCTTTCCAGTTTTCATCTGAGGATATTTCCTTTCTCACCGTAAACTTCATTGCGCTAAGAAGTATCCCATTACACATTTCAAGAAAAGGGTTAGGAAACTGATCAATGAAGAGAAACGTGTAACTCTGTGAGTTGCATTCATACATCGAAGTGCATTTTCCCAGAAGGCTTCCTTCCAGTTTATATCTGAAGATATTTCCATTTTCACCATAGCCCTCAATGAGCTCCCAAATATCACTTGGCACAATCCACGACAACAGTGTTAGCAAACTGTTCGAAGTAGGGAAGGGTGGAACCCTGTGTGATGATGTCACACATAAGAAAGCAATCTCTGAGAAAGCTTTGCTCTAGTTATTATCTGAGGATATCTCCTTTTTCACAGTGGGACCCAATGGGATCCCAAATATCACTTTGCAGATAATTCGAAAGGAGTGTTAGCAAACTGCTTCCTGAGTTCTAAGCTGTAACTCTGTGAGATGAATTCACAGAACACAAAGAAGATTCTCAGAAAGCTTCTTTCACGTTTTGAACTGAGGATATTTCCCTTATCGGCGTAGGCCTCAATGCGATCCACAGTAGCCCTTCTCAGATTCCTCAAAGGCAGTGTTAATGGACTGTTCCAGGAAATATAAGTGTAACACTGTGAGATGAATTCACACATCACCAAGAAGTTTCTAGGAAAGCTTCTTTCTAATTTTCATCTGCGGATATTTCCTTTGTCACTGTAAGCGGCTTTGCGCTAAGAAGTGTCCCTTTGCAGATTTCAAGAAAACTGTGTTAGCAAACTGATCACTGAAGAGAAAGGTGTCACTCTGTGAGTTGCATTCATACATCGAAGTGCATTTTCCCCGAAGTCTTCTTTCCAGTTTTTATCACAAGATATTTCCTTTGTCATCATAGCCCTCAATGATCTCACAAATATCACGTTGCAGTATCCACGACAACAGAGTTAGCAAACTGTTCCAAGAAGGGAGGGGTGGAACTCTGTGTGATGAAGTCACACATCAGAAAGCAATCTCCCAGAAAGCTTCTCTCTAGTTTTTATCTGAGGATATTTCCTTTTTCACAATGGGCCCCAATGGGCTCCCAAATATCACTTTGCATATTCCACAAAAAGAGTGTTAGCAAACTGCTTCCTGATGTCTAAACTGTAACTCTATGAGATGAATTCACAGATCACAAAGAAGTTTCTCAGAAAGCTTCTTTCACGTTTTGAACTGATGATATTTCCTTTATCAGCATAGGCCTTAATGCGATCCAAATTAGCCCTTCTCAGGTTCTTCAAAGACAGTGTTAATGGACTGTTGCAGGAAAGATAAGTGTAACTTTGTTAGATGAATTCACACATCACCAAGAAGTTTCTTTCTTTTTTTTTTACAGACATTGGAGATATTTATTTGAATTTTCAGTTTCTTTTTTATTATTATATTTTAAGTTCTAGCGTACATATGCATAACGTGGAGGTTTGTTACATATGTAGACTTATGCCATGTTGGTGTGCTGCACCCATCAGCTTGTCAGCACCCATCAATTCATCATTTATATCATGTAAAACTCCCCAATGCAATCCCTCCCTCCTCCCGCCTCCACATGATAGGCCCCAGTGTGTGATGTTCCCTTTCCCGAATCCAAGTGATCTCACTGTTCAGTTCCCACCTATGAGTGAGAGCATGCGGTGTTTGGTTTTCTCTTCTTGTGATAGTTTGCTAAGAATGACGGTTTCCAGCTGCATACATGTCCCTACAAAGGACGCAAACTCATCCTTTTTTATGGCTGCATAGTATTCCATGGTGTATATGTGCCACATTTTCTTAATCCAGTCTGTCACAGATGGACATTTGGGTTGATTCCAAGTCTTTGCTATTGTGAACAGTGCCGCAATAAACATACGTGTGCATGTGTCTTTGTTGTAGAATAATTTATAATCCTTTGGTTATATACCCAGTAGTGGGATGGCTGCGTCACATGGTACATCTAGTTGTAGATCCTTGAGGAATTGCCATACTGTTTTCCATAATGGTTGTACTAGTTTACAATCCCACCAACAGTGTAAAAGTGTTCCTATTTCTCCACAACTCCAAGACACATAATTGCCAGATTCACCAAAGTTGAAATGAAGGAAAAAATCTTAAGGGCAGCCAGAGAGAAAGGTCCGGTTACCACAAAGGGAAGCCCATGAGACTAACAGCAGATCTCTCGGCAGAAACTCTAAAAGGCAGAAGAGAGTGGGGGCCAATATTCAACGTTCTTAAAGAAAAGAATTTTAAACCCAGAATTTCATATCCAGCCAAACTAAATTTCATAAGTGAAGGAGAAATAAAATCCTTTACAGATAAGCAAATGCTTAGAGATTTTGTCACCACCAGGCCTGCCTTACAAGAGACCCTGAAGGAAGCCCTAAACATGGAAAGGAACAACCGGTACCAGCCATTGCAAAAACATGCCAAAATGTAACGACCATCGAGGCTAGGAAGAAACTGCATCAACAAACGAGCAAAATAACCAGTTAATATCATAATGACAGGATCAAGTTCACATATAACAATATTAACCTTAAATGTAAATGGACTAAATGCTCCAATTAAAAGACACAGACTGGCAAACTGGATAAAGAGTCAAGACCCATCAGTCTGCTGTATTCAGGAGACCCATCTCACATGCAGAGACATACATAGGCTCAAAATAAAGGGATGGAGGAAGATCTACCAAGCAAATGGAGAACAAAAAAAGCAGGGGTTGCAATCCTAGTCTCTGATAAAACAGACTTTAAACCATCAAAGATCAAAAGAGACAAAGAAGGCCATTACATAATGGTAAAGGGATCAATTCAACAGGAAGAGCTAAATCTCCTAAATATATATGCACCCAATACAGGAGCACCCAGATTCATAAAGCAAGTTCTTAGAGACTTCCAAGGAGACTTAGACTCCCATACAATAATAATGGGAGACTTCAACACTCCACTGTCAATATTAGACAGATCAACGAGACAGAAAGTTAACAAGGATATCCAGGAATTGAACTCATCTCTGTACCAAGCGGACCTAATAGACATCTATAGAACTCTCCACCCCAAATCAACAAAATATACATTCTTCTCAGCACCACATCGCACTTATTCCAAAATTGACCACATAATTGGAGTAAAGCACTCCTCAGCAAATGTAAAAGAACAGAAATTATCACAAACTGTCTCTCAGACCACAGCGCTATCATACTAGAACTCAGGACTAGGAAACTCAGTCAAAACCGTTCAACTACATGGAAACTGAACAACCTTCTCCTGAATGCCTACTGGGTACACAACGAAATGAAAGCGGAAATAAAGATGTTCTTTGAAACCAATGAGAACAAAGATACAACGTATCAGAATCTCTGAGACACATTTAAAGCAGTGTGTAGAGGGAAATTTATAGCACTAAATGCCCACAAGAGAAAGCAGGGAAGATCTAAAATTGACACTCTAACATCACAATTAAAAGAACTAGAGAGGCAAGAGCAAACACATTCAATAGTTAGCAGAAGGCAAGAAATAACTAAGATCAGAGCAGAACTGAAGGAGATAGAGACACAAGAAACCCTTCAAAAAATCAATGAATCCAGGAGTTGGTTTTTTGAAAAGATCAACAAAATTGACAGACCGCTAGCAAGGCTAATAAAGAAGAAAAGAGAGAGGAATCAAACAGATGCAATAAAAAATGATAAAGAGGATATCACCACTGACCCCACAGAAATACAAACAACCATCAGAGAATATTATAAACGCCTCTACGCAAATCAACTAGAAAATCTAGAAGAAATGGATAATTTCCTGGACAATTACACTCTCCCAAGACTAAACCAGGAAGAAGTTGAATCCCTGAATAGACCAATAGGAGGCTCTGAAATTGTGGCAACAATTAATAGCCTACCCACCAAAAAAAGTCCAGGACCAGATGGATTCACAGCTGAATTCTACCAGAGGTACAAGGAGGAGCTGGTACCATTCCTTCTGAAACTATTCCAATCAAAGGAAAAGGAGGGAATCCTCCCTAACTCATTTTATGAGGCCAACATCATCCTGATACCAAAGCCTGGCAGAGACACAACAAAAAAAGAGAATTTTAGACCAATATCCCTGATGAACATCGATGCAAAAATTCTCAATAAAATACTGGCAAACCGGATTCAGCAGCACATCAAAATCTTATCCACCATGATCAAGTGGGCTTCATCCCTGGGATACAAGGCTGGTTCAACATTCGCAAATCAATAAACGTAATCCAGCATATAAACAGAACCAAAGACAAGAACCACATGATTATCTCAATAGATGCAGAAAAGGCTTTTGACAAAATTCAACAGCCCTTCATGCTAGAACGCTCAATAAATTCGGTATTGATGGAACGTACCTCAAAATAATAAGAGCAATTTATGACAAACCCACAGCTAATATCATACTGAATGGGCAAAAACTGGAAAAATTCCCTTTGAAATCTGGCACAAGACAGGGATGCCCTCTCTCACCACGTCTATTCAACATAGTGTTGGAAGTTCTGGCTAGGGCAATCAGGCAAGAGAAAGAAATCAAGGGTATCCAGTTAGGAAAAGAAGAAGTCAAATTGTCCCTGTTTGCAGATGACATGATTGTATATTTAGAAAACCCCATCGTCTCAGCCCAAAATCTCCTTAAGCTGATAAGCAACTTCAGCAAAGTCTCAGGATACAAAATTAATGTGCAAAAATCACAAGCATTCTTATACACCAGTAACAGACAAGCAGAGAGCCAAATCAGGAATGAACTTCCATTCACAATTGCTTCAAAGAGAATAAAATACCTAGGAATCCAGCTTACAAGGGATGTAAAGGACCTTTTCAAGGAGAAATACAAACCACTGCTCAGTGAAATCAAAGAGGACACAAACAAATGGAAGAACATACCATGCTCATGGTTAGGAAGAATCAATATCGTGAGAATGGTCATACTGCCCAAGGTTATTTATAGATTCAATGCCATCCCCATCAAGCTACCAATGAGTTTCTTCACAGAATTGGAAAAAACTGCTTTGAAGTTCATATGGAACCAAAAAAGAGCCCGCATTGCCAAGACAATCCTAAGTCAAAAGGACAAAGCTGGAGGCGTCACGCAACCTGACTTCAAACTATACTACAAGGCTACAGTAACCAAAACAGCATGGTACTGGTACCAAAACAGAGATATAGACCAATGGAACAGAACAGAGTCCTCAGAAATAATACCGCACATCTACAGCCATCTGATCTTTGACAAACCTGAGAGAAACAAAAAATGGGGACAGGATTCCCTATTTAATAAATGGTGCTGGGAAAATTGGCTACCCATAAGTAGAAAGCTGAAACTGGATCCTTTCCTTACCCCTTATACGAAGATTAATTCAAGATGGATTAGAGACTTCAATGTTATACCTAATACCATAAAAACCCTAGAAGAACATCTAGGTAGTACCATTCAGGACATAGGCATGGGCAAGGACTTCATGTCTAAAACACCAAAAGCAATGGCATTAAAAGCCAAAATTGACAAATGGGATATGATTAAACTAAAGAGCTTCTGCACAGCAAAAGAAACTACCATCAGAGAGAACAGGCAACCTACAGAATGGGAGAAAATTTTTGCAACCTACTCATCTGACAAAGGGCTAATATCCAGAATCTACAAAGAACTCAACCAAATATACAAGAAAAAACCAAACAACCCCATCAAAAAGTGGGGAAAGGAAATGAACAGACATTTCTCAAAAGAAGACATTCATACAGCCAACAGACACATGAAAAAAGGCTCATCGTCACTCGCCATCAGAGAAATGCAAATCAAAATCACAATGAGATACCATCTCACAACACTTAGAATGGCAATCATTCAAAAGTCAGGAAACAACAGGTGTTGGAGAGGATGTGGAGAAATAGGAACAATTTTACACTGTTGGTGGGATTGTAAACTAGTTCAACCATTATGGAAAACAGTATGGCAATTCCTCAAGGATCTAGAACTAAATGTACCATATGACCCAGCCATCCCACTACTGGGTATATACCCAAAGGATTATAAATTATTCTACTAAAAAGACACATGCACACGTATGTTTATTGCAGCACTATTCACAATAGCAAAGACTTGGAATCAACCCAAATGTCCATCTGTGACAGACTGGATTAAGAAAATGTGGCACATGTACACCATGGAATACTATGCAGCCATAAAAAACGATGAGTTTGTGTCCTTTGTAGGGACATGGATGCAGATGGAAACCATCATTCTTAGCATACTATCACAAGAAGAGAAAACCAAACACCGCATGTTCTCACTCATAGGTGGGAACTGAACAATGAGATCACTTGGACTCGGGAAGGGGAACAACACACATTGGGGCCTATCATGGGGAGGGGGGAGGAGGGAGGGATTGCACTGGGGAGTTATACATGATATAAAGGATGAATTGATGGGTGCTGACGAGTTGATGGGTGCAGCACACCAATATGGCATAAGTATACATATGTAAGAAACCTGCACGTTATGCACATGTACCCTAGAACTTAAAGTATAATAAAAAAAAAGAAAAGAATAAAAAAGAAAAATAGAAAAAAAAAAAGAAAACTGCGTTAGCAAACTGATCACTGAAGAGAAAGGTGTAACTGTGTGATTTTCATTCATACATGGAAGTGCATTTTTCCAGAAGGCTCCTTTCCAGTTTTTATCTGAAGATATTTCCTTTTTGAACATAGCCCTCAATGAGCTCCCAAATATCACTTTGCAGTATCCACGACAATGGTGTTAGCAAACTGTTCCAAGAAAGGAAGGGTGGAACTCTGTGTGATGAAGTCACACATCAGAAAGCAATCTCACAGAAAGCTTCTCTCTAGTTATTATCTGAGGATATTTCCTTTTTCACAATGGACCCCAAAGGGACCCAATGGGCTCCCAAATATCACTTTGCAGATTCCACGAAAAGAGTGTTAGCAAACTACTTCATGACGATTACGTTGTAACTCTGTGAGATGAATTCACAGATCACAAAGAAGTTTCTCAGAAAGCTATTCTCACGTTTTGAACTGATGATATTTGCTTTATCAGCGTAGGCCTCAATGCGATCCAAATTAGCCCTGCTCAGTTTCCTCAAAGACAGTGTTAATGGACTGCTCCAGGAAACATAAGTGTACCTCTGTGAGAGGAATTCACACATCACCAAGAAGTTTCTGGGAAAGCTTCTTTCTAGTTTTCACCTGAGGATATTTCCTTTATCACCGTAAGCATCATTGTGCTAAAAAGCATCCCATTGCAGATTTCAAGAAAACTGTGTTCGCAAACTGTTCACTGAAGAGAAACGTGTAACTCTGTCAGTTGCCTTCATACAAAGAAGTGCCTATTACCAGAAGGCTTCTTTCCAGTTTTTATCTGTAGATATTTCCTTTCTCACCATAGCCCTCAATGAGTTTCCAAATATCCCTTTGCGGAATCCACGACAACAGTGTTAGCAAACTGTTCCAAGAAGGGAAGGGTGGAACTCTGCGTGATGATGTCATACACCAGAAAGCAATCTCTCAGAAAGCTTCTCTCTAGTTATTATCTGAGGATATTTCCTTTTTCACAATGGGCCCCAAAGGGCTCCCAAATATCACTCTGCATATTCCACGAAAAGAGGGTAAGCAAACTGCTTCATGATGACTGGGTTGTAACTCTGTGAGATGAATTCACAGATCACAAAGAAGTTTCTCAGCATGCTTCTTTCACTTTTTGAACTGATGATATTTCCTTTATCAGTGTAGGCCTCAATGCGATCCAAAGTAGCCCTTCTCAGGTTACTCAAAGACAGGGTTAATGGACTCTTCCGGGAAATATAAGTGGAACCCTGTGAGATGAATTCTCACATCACTAAGAAGTTTCGATGAAACCTTCCTTCTAGTTTTCACCTGAGGATATTTCCTTTGTCACCGTAAGCTTCATTGTGCTAAGAAGTATCGCAATGCATATTTCAAGAAAACTGTGTTAGCAAACTCATCTCTGAAGAGAAAGGTGTAACTCTGTGAGTTGAATTCATACATCGAAGTGCATTTTCCCAGAAGGCGTCTTTCCAGTTTTTATCTGAAGAATTTTCTTTTTTCACCATAGCCCTCAATGCGCTCCCAATTATCACTTTGCAGAATTCACGACAACAGTGTTAGCAAACTGTTCAAAGAAGGGAAGGGTGAAACTCTGTGTGATGAAGTCAGACCTCAGAAACCAATCTCTCAGAAAGCTTCTCTCTAGTCATTATCTGAGGATATTTACCTTTTCACAATGGTCCCCAATGGGCTCCCAAATATCACTTGCAGTTTCAACGAAAAGATTGTTAGCAAACTGCTTCATGAAGGCTAAGTTGTACCTCTGTGAGATGAATTCACAGATCACAAAGAAGTTTCTCAGAAAGCTCCTTTCATGTTTTGATGTGATGATATTTCCTTTATCACCGTAGGCCTAAATGCGATCCAAAATAGCCCTTCTCAGGTTCCTCAAAAACAGTGTTAATGGACTGTCCCAGGAAACATAAGTGTAACTCTGTGAGATGAATTCACACTACACCACGAGTTTCTAAGAAAGCTACCTTCTAGTTTTCATCTGAGGATATTTCCTTTGTCACTGTAAGCTTCACTGTGCTAAGAAGTATCCTATTGCAGATTTCAAGAAAACTGTGTTAGCAAACTAATCACTGAAGAGAAAGGTGTCACTCTGTGAGTTGAATTCATACATCGAAGTGCATTTTCCCAGAAGGCGTCTCTCCAGTTTTCATCTGAAGAAATTTCTTTTTTCACCATAGCCCTCAAGGCGCTCCCAAATATCACTTTGCAGAATTCACGACAACAGTGTTAGCAAACTGTTCAAAGAAGGGAAGGGTGGAACTCTGTGTGATGAAGTCACACCTCAGAAACCAATCTCTCAGAAAGCTTCTCTCTAGTTATTATCTGAGGATATTTCCCTTTTCACAATGGTCCCCAATGGGCTCCCAAATATCACTTGCAGTTTCCATGAAAAGAGTGTTAGCAAACTGCTTCATGAGGTCTAATTTGTAACTCTGAGAGATGAATTCACAGATTGCAAAGAAGTTTCTCAGAAAGCTTCTTTCACGTCTTGAAGTGATGATATTTCCTTTATCACCGTGTCCTCAATTGGAACCAAAATAGCCCCTCTCAGGTTCCTCAAAAACAGTGTTAATGGACTGTCCAAGGAAACATAACTGTAACTCTGTGAGACGAATTCACACATCACCAAGAGTTTCTAAGAAGGCTACCTTCTAGTATTCATCTGAGGATATTTCCTTTGTCACCATAAGCTTCACTGTGCTAAGAAGTATCCTATAGCAGATTTCAAGAAAACTGTGTTAGCAAACTAATCACTGAAGAGAAAGGTATCACTCTGTGAGGTGAATTCATACATCGAACTGCATTTTCCCAGAAGGCTTCTTTCTAGTTTTTATCTGAAGGTATTTCCTTTTTCACCGTAGCCCTCATTGAGCTCCCAGATATCACTTTGCAGGATCCACGAAAACTGTGTTAGCAAACTGTTCCACGAAGGGAAGGGTGGAACTCTGTGTGATGAAGTCACACATCAGAAAGCAATCTCTCAGAAAACTTCTCTCTAGTTATTATCTGAGGATATTTCCTTTTCACAATGGGCCCCAAAGGGCTCCCAAATATCACTTTGCAGACTCCAAGAAAAGAGTGTAAGCAAACTGCTTCATGAGGATTGGGATGTAACTCAGTGAGATGAATTCACAGATCACAAAGAAGTTTCTCAGAAATCTTCTTTCACGTTTTGAAGTGATGATATTTCCTTTATCAGCGTAGGCCTCAAAGCCATCCAAAGCAGCCCTTCTCAGGTTCCTCAAAGACACAGTTAATGGACTGTTCCAGGAAACATAAGTGTGACTCTGTGAGATGAATTCACACATCACCACGAAGTTTCTAAGAAAGCTTCCTTCTAATTTTCATCTGAGGATATTTCCTTCATCACCATGAGATTTATTGCGCCTAGAAGTATCCCTTTGCAGATTTCAAGAAAACTGTGGTAGCCCACTGATCACTGTAGAGAAAGGTGTAACTCTGTGATTTGCATTCATACATTGACGTGCATTTTCCCTGAAGACTTCTTTCCAGTTTTATCTGAAGATATTTCCTTTTTCACCATAGCCCTCAATGAGCTCCCAAATATCACTTTGCAGAATCCATGACATCTGTGTGAGCAACCTGTTCCAAGAAGGGAAGAGTGGAACTCTGAGTGATGAAGTCACACCTCAGAAAGCAATCTCTCAGAATGCTTCTCTCTACTTATTATCTGAGGATATTTCCTTTTTCACAATGGGCCCCAATGGGCTCCCAAAAATCACTTTGCAAATTCCACGAAAAGAGTGTTAGCAAACTGCTTCATGAGGACTAAGTTGTAACACTGTGAGATGAATCCACAAATCACAAAGAAGTTTGTCAGAAAGCTTCTTCCACGTTTTGAACTGATGATATTTCCTTTATCAGCGTAGGCCTCAATGAGATCCAAACTAACACTTCTCGTTTTCCTCAAAGATAGTGTTAATTGACTGTTGCAGGAAACATAAGTGTCACTCTGTGAGATGAATTCACACATCACCAAGAAGTTTCTAAGAAAGCTTCTTTTTAGTTTCCATCTGAGGATATTTAATTTGTCACCGTGAGATTCATTGCACTAAGAAGTATCCCATTGCAGATTTCAAGAAAACTGTGTTAGCAACGTGATCACTGAAGGGAAACGTTTTACTCTGTGAGCTGCATTCATACTCGACGTGCATTTTCCCAGAAGACTTCTTTCCAGTTTTTATCTGAAGATATTTCCTTTTTCACCATAGCCCTCAATGAGCTCCCAAATATCACTTGGCAGAATCCAGGACAACAGTATTAGCAAACTGTTCCAAAAGGGAAGAGTGGAACTCTGTGTAAGGAAGTCACACCTCAGAAAGCAATCTCTCCGAAAGCTTCTCTCTAGTTTTTATCTGAGGATATTTCCTTTTACACAATGGCCCCCAATGGGCTCCCTAATATCCCTTTGCAGATTCCATAAAAGAATGTTAGCAACCTGCATCATGAGGACTAAGTTGTAACATTTTGAGATTAATTCACAGATCACAAAGAAGTTTCTCAGAAAACTTATTTCACGTTTTTAACTAATGATATTTCCTTCATCAGCGTAGGACTCAATGCGTTCCAAAGGATCCCTTCTCAGGTTCCTCAAAGACAGTGTTAATAGACTGTTCCAGAAAACATAACTGGAGCTCTGTGAGATGAATTCACAAATCCAAAGAAGTTTCTAAGGAAGCTTCTTTCTAGTTTTCATCTGAAGATATTTCCTTTGTCACCGTAAGCTTCTTTACGCTAAGAAGTATCCCATTGCAGATTTCAAGAAAACAGTGTTAGGAAACTGATCACTGAAGGGAAACGTGTAACTCTGTGAGTTGCATTCATACATCAAAGTGCATTTTCCCAGAAGGCTTCTTTCCAGTTTTTATCTGAAGGTATTTCCTTTTTCACCGTAGCCCTCAATGAGCTCCAAAATATCACTTTGCAGAAACCACGACAACTGGGTTAGCAAACTGTTCCAAGAAGGGAAGGGTGGAACTCTGTGTGATGAATTCACACCTCAGAAAGCAATCTCTCTGAAAGCTTCTCTGTAGTTATTACCTGTGGATATTTCCTTTTTCACAATGGGCCCAAATGCGCTCCCAAATATCACTTTTCAGATTCCACGAAAAGAGTGTTAGCAAACTGCTTTATGAGGACTAACTCATACCTCTGTGAGATGAATTCACAGATCACAAAGAAGTTTCTAAGAAAGCTTCTTTCACGTTTTGAACTGATCATTTTTCCTTTGTCAGTGTAGGCCTCAATGTGATGGAAAGTATCCCTTCTCTGGTTCCTCAAAGACACTGTTAATTGACAGTTCCAGGGAACATAAGTGTAACTCTGTGACATGAATTCACACATCACCAAGAAGTTTCCAAGAAAGCTTCATTTTAGTTTTCATTTGAGGATATTTAATTTGTCACCGTAAGCTTTATTGCGCTAAGAAGTTTCCCATTGCAGAGTTCAGGAAAACTGTGTTAGCAAACTGATCAGTGAGGAGATACGTGTAACTCTGTGAGTTGCATTGATACATCAAAATGCATTTTCCCAGAAGGCTTCTTTCCAGTTTTTATCTGAAGATATTTCCTTTTTCACAATAGTCCTCAATGAGTTCCCTAATATCAATTTGCAGTATCCACGACAACCGTGTTAGCAAAGTGTTCCAAGAAGGGAAGGGTGGAACGCAGTGTGAAGAAGTCACACCTCAGAAAGCAATCTCTCAGAAAGCGTTTCTCTAGTCATTATTTGAGGATATTTCCTTTTTCACAATGGACCCCAATGGGCTCCCAAATACCACTTTGCAGATTCCACGAAAAGAGTGTTAGCAATCTGCTTCATGAGGACTAAGTTGTAACTCTGTGAGATGAATTCACAGACACAAAGAAGTTGCTCAGAAAGTTTCTTTCACGTTTTGAACTGACGATATTTCCTTTATCAGCGTAGGCCTCAATGCGTTCCAAAGTAGCCCCTCTCATGTAACTCAAAGACAGTGTTAACAGACTGTTCCAGGAAACATATGTGTAACTCTGTGAGATAAATTCACACATCACAAAGAAGTTTCTAAGAAAGCTTCTTTCTAGATTTCATCTGAGGATATTTCCTTTGTCACCGTAAGCTTCATGGCGCTAAGAAATATTACATTGCAGATTTCAGGAAAACTGTGTTAGCAAACTGATCACTGAAGACGAACATATGACTCTGTGAGTTGCATTCATACATCAAAGTGCTTTTTCCCAGAAGGCTTATATCCAGTTTTTATCTGAAGATATTTCCTTTTTCACCATACCCCTCAATGAGATCCCAAATATCACTTTGCAGAATCCACGACAACAGTGTTAGCCAACTGTTCAAGAAGGGAAGGGTGGAACTCTGCGTGATGAAGTCATACATCAGAAAGCAATCTCTCAGAAAGCTTGTTTCTAGTAATTATCTGAGGATATTTCCTTTTCAAAATGGGCCCAAAGTACTCCAAATATCACTTTGCAGATTCCACGAAAAGAGTGTTAGCAAACTGCTTCATGAGGACTAAGTTGTAACTCTGTGAGATGAATTCACAGACCACAAGAAGTTGCTCAGAAAGTTCTTTCACGTTTGAACTGACGATATTTCCTTTATCAGCGTAGGCCTCAATGCGTTCCAAAGTAGCCCCTCTCATGTAACTCAAAGACAGTGTAACAGACTGTTCCAGGAAACATATGTGTAACTCTGTGAGATAAATTCACACATCACAAAGAAGTTTCTAAGAAAGCTTCTTTCTAGATTTCATCTGAGGATATTTCCTTGTCACCGTAAGCTTCATGGCGCTAAGAAATATTACACTTGCAGATTTCAGGAAAACTGTGTTAGCAAACTGATCACTGAAGACGAACATATGACTCTGTGAGTTGCATTCATACATCAAAGTGCTTTTTCCCAGAAGGCTTATATCCAGTTTTTATCTGAAGATATTTCCTTTTTCACCATACCCCTCAATGAGATCCAAATATCACTTTGCAGAATCCACGACAACAGTGTTAGCCAACTGTTCCAAGAAGGGAAGGGTGGAACCTCTGCGTGATGAAGTCATACATCAGAAGCAATCTCTCAGAAAGCTTGTTTCTAGTAATTATCTGAGGATATTTCCTTTTTCAAATGGGCCCAAAGTACTCCCAAATATCACTTTGCAGATTCCACGAAAAGAGTGTTAGCAAACTGCTTCATGAGGACTAAGTTGTAACTCTGTGAGATGAATTCAGAGAGCTCAAAGTAGTTTCTCAGAAAGCTTTTTCACGTTTTGAACTGATGACATTTCCTTTATCAGCGTAGGCCTCAATGCGATCCAAAGTAGCCCTTCTCAGGTTCCTC
Organism: Rhinopithecus roxellana; assembly: GCF_007565055.1. Classification (NCBI taxonomy): domain Eukaryota; kingdom Metazoa; phylum Chordata; class Mammalia; order Primates; family Cercopithecidae; genus Rhinopithecus; species Rhinopithecus roxellana. Next base: position 2,823 of record NC_044564.1, on the reverse strand, counting down.
AAAGACAGTGTTAATGGACTGTTCCAGGAAACATAAGTGTAACTCTGTGAGATGAATTCACACATCACCAAGAAGTTTCCAAGAAAGCTTTTTCTAGTTTTCATCTGAGGATATTTCCTTTGTCACAGTAATCTTCATGGAGCTAAGAACTATCCCATTGCAGATTTCAAAAAAACCGTCAGGAAACTGATCACTGCCAAGAAAACAGTGCAGCAAGCGCCAAAAAAAAACAGGGAAGCATGAGACCACACACACACAAGATTCGCAGAAAGCTCTTGAGATTCGGAGGATATCCCACCAAGGCCATGCACTACAAAATCCCTTGCAGATTCACGAAAACAGTATTAGCAAAGGGCCATGAAGCGAAAGATGCAACCCTGTGAGAAACACACACACAAAGAAGTTCCAGAATCTCTCCACTTGATACTGGGGATACGTGTCCTGAGGCTCAAGTGCAAAATACCCGTCCAGATTCCCCAAATAAGAACAACAATCCCCAGATAGGAAAGTGTAAGTGGAGAGAATTCACACTGAGAAACAGTCCAGACACTTCCTCAGTCCGGAGGTATTCCAGTGCACATAAGCTCAATGTGTCTGTGAATAACCTTGGCGATCCAAGAAAACAGTGTTGCAGACTACTCAAATAAAGAACACGTAACCGGGAGACGATTCACACACACAGCAGTTCTCACAAAGATTCTTCAGTAATATGAGGACATTTCCTGTGTCACCATGCTACAAGGCGACAAAATATCCCCAGACCCCAAAAACAGTGGTAACAAGCGGCTTCATGTAAGGAAAGTGTACCACTGTGAGATGAATCAGACATCAGAAAGTAGTTTCTCAGAAACCTTCCTATTTTCTCGTGAGGATATTTCTTAGTCACCATAAGCTCTTTGTGCTAAGAAAATCCCATTGCAGACTCCAAGAAAACAGTAAGCAAACTGCTTAATGAAAGAAACGGTGTAACACTGTGAGATAAATTCACACATCACAATGCAGTTTCAGAAGCTTCTTTCAGATTGTCTGAGGATATTTCTTTTCACCTAGGTTTCAATGCGCTCCCAAATACCTTTGCAGATTCCAAGAAAACAGTGTTAGCAAACGGCTTCATGAAGAGAAAAGTGTAACTCTGAGAGATGAATTCATCCACCACAAAGTAGTTTCTCAGAAAGCTTCTTTCTGCTTTTACTTATTATATTCCTCTGTCAGCATATGCTTGAATGAGATCCAAAATATCCCTCTCAGATTCCCGAAATAGTGCAACAAACTGCTCCATGATAGGAAATGTAACTCGTGAGATGATTTCACATATCAGATAGCATATTTTCAAACAACATCTTTCTAGTTTTTCTCTGAGGATATACCTTTGTCACCAGAAGCTTCAATGCACTGCAAAATATCCCTTTATGGATTACAAGAGCACAGTGTTACCAGACTGCCAAAGAAAAGAACACTGTAAATCTGTGAGATGAATTCACACATCACAAAGTAGTTTCTCAGAAAGGTTCTTTCTAGTTTCTATTTGAAGATATTCCTTTGTCAAATAGGCTTCAATTTGATCTAAAATATCCCTTTTCAGACTCCCCAAAAACAGTGGTAACCAACAGCTCCATGAAAGAAAGTGTAACTCTGTATGAATTCACACATCACAAAGTAGTTTCTCAGAAAGCTTCTTTCTAGTTTTTTTTCTGAGATATATTCCTTTTTCACCATAGGCCTCAAGGTATCACTTTGCAGATTCCACGAAAAGAGTATTAGCAAACTGCTTCATGAAGAGAAAGGTGTAATTCCGTGGGATGAATTCACAAATCACAAAGAAGTTTCTCAGAAAGCTTCTTTCTAGTTTTTTTATGAAGCTATTTCCTTTTCCAACATAAGCTTCAATGTGATCCCAAATACCCCTTCTCAGATTCCCCAAAAACAGTGGTAACAGAGGTGTTTATGAAAGGAAAGTGTAATTCTGTGAGATAAATTCACACATCACGAAAGTAGTTTCTCAGAAACCATCTTTCCAATTTAATCTGAGGATATTTCCTTGGTCACCATAAGCTTTGTTGTGCTAAGAAATATCCCATTGCAGATTCCAAAAACAGCATTAGAAAACGGCTCAATAAAAAAGAAAGTGTAACTCTGTGAGATGCATTCACACATCACAATGCAGTTTCTCAGAGAGCCTTTTTCTAGTTTTCATTTGAGAATATTTCCTTTTTCACTGTAGGCTTCAAACACTCCCAAATATCAATTTGCAGATTCCACAAAAAACAGCGCTAGCAAACTGCTTCATGAAGAGAAAGGTGTAACTCTGTGAGACGAATTCACACATCCCAAAGAAGTTTCTCAGAAAGCTCTTTGAGTTTTTATTTGATGATATTTCCTTTGTCAGCATAGGCTTCAATGCACTCAAAGTATCTTAACGCAAATTCCAGGAAAACAGTTTTAGCAGACTGCTCAATGAAAATAACATCGTAACTCGGTTAGATGTATTCACATATCACAAAGCAGTTTCTCAGAAAGCTCTTTTTACTTTTTCGGAGGATATTCCCTTTCTCACCATAAGCCTCAATGCGCTCCCTAATATCTCTTTGCAGATTCCAAGAAAACAGTGTTAGAAACCTCTCTTTGAAAAGAAAGGTGTAACTCTGGGAGATGTATTCACACAACACAAGGAAGTTTCTCAGAAAGCTCTTTCTAGTTTTTATCTGAGGATATTCCTTTCTCATCGTAGGCCTCAATATGCTCCAAAATATCACTTTGAACATTTCACAAAAATAGGTTGCAAACTGCCTCATGAGGAGAAAGCTGTAACTCTGTGAGATAAAG
>NC_044563.1:130818963-130852392 GCF_007565055.1 Rhinopithecus roxellana | reverse complement strand
CCATCTGATATGGCTTGGCTGTGTCCCCATCCAAATCTCATCTTGAATTGTAGCTCCCATAATCCCGATGTGTCATGGGAGGGACCCAGTGAGAGGTAATTGAGTCATGGGGGTGGGTTTTTCCCATGCTGTTCTTGTGATAATGAATAAGTGTCATGAGACCTGATGGCTCTATAAATGGCAGTTTCCTTGCACACACTCTTGACTGCCACCATGTAAGACACGACTTTGCTCCTCCTTCACCTTCCACTATGACTGTGAGGCCTCCCCAGGCACGTGGAACTGTGAGTCCATTAAGCCTCTTTTTCTTTATAAATTACGCAGTCTCATTATCATTATTATAAGTGTGAAAACAGACTAATACACCATCTCTAAGAACATTACAGTAAACCTTGCCTAACAGGGTTATTACAATTTTTATATGAAATACTATGTATAAAATTCTTAGCACAATACAGAGCATCTAATATCTGCTCGTTAAATCATAGTTTTTCTAGCCTCCTCTCTAGCACAGTATATGTCTTATCCATGGAGAAATCAACACCCTGGCCACAGCTTTGCACATAACAGAAGTTCAATAATGTGGGTTGAAATAACAGATACATAAAAGACTGAGTGAATTCATGATTAGGTTGCCCAGTGCCTCATAAATTATAGATGGATCAATATACAATGCATTATTTTAATGAATAAATACAATTATTTTACATGTATAATCAGAGCAATATTTGATTTTTCTAATTTTATTTGAATAATTTCTTACCTGATTACCTTGCCTAGAAATTATTTCTTAAGGGAAAAAGATTGAAAGGTACATACTTTTTGTATGGTCTTTCTTATTGTCAGGCTTAGTTTATAAGGTGTTGTAAATGTCCTCTATGGGCATGTTCTTTAGCAGCCTTTGTAAAAGAAAAAGAAACACTTATGTGTCCACACTGTACATTAGGATCTTACCTTAGTAGCACTACTGGTGGCAGCCCTCACAGGCAGCCTTAATGTCTTGTGAGGGAGCCCTCCTCATTTCCCTCATAAGACAGGAGTCTTGAGCAGTTGCTTAAATTTTCAGACATTTTGTATCATCTTCCCAAGTAGACTCTCATCTTTCCAGCTTTCTATAGCCAGGCTTGAAACTCTTCTAGCACTTCCTTTGCTCTCATCTTGTGAGACACAATATCCTACTTTGCAGTTATGTTACTTGTACATTATTATTAAGCCCGGGAAGATGAGAACTGCTGAGAATGCCTGTAGCCTGGTGTTGAGAAATAGCAGATCCTAGCTCAAATGCCTGGAGTTGCTAACAGGCTTCACCAGTGATCTGGAATACGATCTTGGGTAACCAACAGTGTCTCTGACCCTCCATTTACTTATCTATAAAATAAACCAAGCACACACACATAAACAAAAAGCCTATTTAACAATGTGTAAAACTTAAAGCTTTATGAAAGTGTTAAGATATTATATATTTCTATTCTTTATTATTATCTTTCATTTATTGATTCAAACATGTTTGTTGCCCATCTGTTATGGAGATTATGCTATATAATGTGCCAGAGTTAGAGAAATGATGAAACACACAGTCCATGAACTCAATGACATAAAAGAGAAGACTGTGAGCACCAAGAAGAGGCCAGCTAGGGCAACCTGAAGTAGTCAGTAATAGGGAAACCTGAAGTAGTCAGTAAATACTTACTAAAAGAAGGGGTATCTTGCTGGGCACAGCAGCTCATGCCTAAAACCCCAGCACTTTGGCAGGCTGAGGCAGATGGATCGCTTGAGCTCAGGAATTTGAGACCAGCCTGGACAACATGGTGAAACCCTCTCTCTCCCAAAAAATACAAAAATTAGCTGGGCATGGTGGTGAACACCTGTAATCCCAACTTCTTAGGAGACTGAGGTGGAAGGGTAGCTTGAGCCCAGTAGGTGGAGGATGCAGTGAATCAAGATTGTGCCACTGCACTCCAGCCTGGACAACAGAGCCAGACCTTGTCTCAAAAAAAAAAAAAAAAAAAAAAAAAAAAAAAAAAAAAAAAAAAAAAAAAAAAGAAAGAAAAAGAAAAAAATAAAAGGGGATATCTGAAGTGACTCTTAAGAAATGAGAGTAGAAATTAGGCAGAAATAAGGGTAAAATAATTCAAGGCTGAGGAAGAATGGTGCATTCACTACAAATACGTTTTAAATTTTGCCTTGTTTAAAGAAATGCATAAAGCTTTTTACCTATTTTAAATAAAAAGCAGAAAGTATGACTTTTCAATTCCAGGAGGTGTTTTTGTCCATAGCACGGTCTACTTAATTCAGACAACTGATAGAAATGAAATTCAGAAAAGTGCCCTAGTGTCCCCAAGGCCACATGGATTGTTAGTAGCAAAACTAGTTTACTAATGCTTAACGTAGCTGTTTTCCTTACATAATGCTACCTCCTCAATCCAGAGGCAAGATGATAACTTAATATCCCTAGTAGCATAGACTCTTTTGTCAGCACCAAACACAAACGTACAACCAATGCTCCTCAGCTGGATACAGGTCACTTTTCAGCAGAATCCGTGTCATGGATGTTTGCTAAGAAGAAGAATTTTTAAAATTAGATCTAGGAGTACTTGGCATATTTCCACCTGGCACCCACACTCACTTAGATTACCAGAAATCTTAGGCTTAAGGAAATCTTAATTAAAACCAAGTCAATGGAGCACTTCCTGAGGAACTAACAGGATAGCACAAATAAATTGGGCATTTTTCTCTTCTCTTTTTGCTGTTCTGTTACTCTCAACCCAAACTTTGATTTATCTACACCATATATATTTATTTAATCACCAAATTTTCTTTATTGATTGTGTATAGGCAAACTAAAACTTTTTTGAAAAGCTTAATATTTTGTATAACTATTATGTATGCTATGATTATTAGAGGAAGATAGGGTGGATTAACTGCTAGATTTGAAATTCAAAACCTGTGTTTGAGTCTTTGTGATAGAGAAAACATACTGTTGGCAGTAATGAGGTGAAAGTGCCCATTATGATCTTGGGCCCATGGCAGTGGATCTATATCTGCTAATTTTCTACATTCATTGCTAATATTTCTTCTTAGCCTCACCCTTCATCATCAATAAAATGGAGATAATGTCTATTTCTTTTCTTTTCTTTTCTTTTTTTTTTGAGATGAAGTCTCGTTCTGTCACCCAGGCTGGAGTGCAGTGGTGTGATCTCAGCTCACTGCAATGTTTGCCTCCCGGGTTCAAGCGATTCTCCTGCCTCAGCCTCATGAGTGGCTGGGATTACAGGCACCTGCCACCATGCCTGGCTAATTTTTGTATTTTTTTTTAGTAGAGATGGGGTTTCACCATGTTGATCAGGCAGGTCTTGAACTCCTGACCTCGTGATCTGCCCGCCTCGGCCTCCCCAAGTGGGATTACAGGCATGAGCCACTGTACTGGGCCATAATGTCTATTTCTTCTACTTACATTACAGTGATTATATAAAACTCATGATCTAGTGTATGTTTGGAAATATGGTCTCAAAAACTCAGAAGCCAATGGCATTATTGGTCACTTGAATTGGGAGAGGGGTGTGGCAGAGTATCATGAACTACCTTGGATTGTGTGCCCAGAAAGACCTTTCCAAGGAGGTCCTGTTTGAGCAGAATTCTGAATAGGAGAAGAAGCCAGCCATGTAAAGGATTGAGCACAGATATTCTAAGCAAGGGAACCAGCCAGTACAAAGGCCCCAAGCCACTTATGAGTAAGGCATAAATGAAAAATTAAATCCTCTCGACTGGTATAATCAGAGCAAAGTGTACAAGGAAGAAAGAATTTGGAGATTATATCATCAAGGTGTGTAGGCCATTCATGAAAAATGATGGTAGAGAGTTAGAAATGTTCTCTAGGACAATGGAAAACCACTGGGTGTGGGGGTGTTGAACCCAACTCTGTACCTGACTATGTAAATTTGAGCAAGTTATTTCAGCTCTCCAAGTTTGCTTCTTATTCTATAAAGTGGACATGATACCCACCTTGAAAAATTATTCTGAGAATTACATTTACTATTCTATGTAATATTTTTAGTACCTGACGCCTGATATGCTACTTGTTACTGATTGTGGTGTTGTTGCTGTTGTTGTTGACACTGTCATTGTCATTACTATTATCCCATCTAAGTTAAGACAGAAATGACTACGGGGAAGAAGAAGGAACAGCAGAAGAGACAGGCAGATGTTGCACAAAAGCAGATCCAGTACCACAAAATAGTATTTTATTTCCAGGTGTCAAATAAGCCTTATCATTCTTTGTCCACACGTTTCTTTTTACTTCTAATAATGGGACACTATGGCCTCTGACCTTATAAGGTATTGGCCTGTGAATCCAAGAGTCAGGCAGGGAGCCTTCCTGTCAGAGTATGTGCCAAGCACCCAGATCACAATCCAGGAGGTCAGACAGCCCTTCTGGAAGCTGCCAAGGCTGAGAACTTAGTCTTGGATGTGGATAACAGCTATTTTAACTGATAACAGTTATTTTAACCCAGCATTTTCTGAAGGAAACCAAGAGAAGTAAGCTGGGAGTGTTCCAGGTAGGATAATTTCCCAAATGTACTTTTTAGAGGCCATATTTTCCTTCATCTCACTCTGATGACAAATGCTTAAGCATCTGAAAATGTGGACATAGCAATCTTGACACTGACATTGTGGTTAATAATCTTACCATCCTCCTGTCTTTCCTGTTTCCCTAATTTCCATTCTCTCTTCCTTCATTTCTGACTAACCCTCCCTTCCTTTCTCGCTCCTGTGTTTTCCATTATTTTCTGTATTTTTCTTTTATTTTTAGTTGACAAATAATAATTGTACATATTTATGGAAGACAGAGTAAAATTTTGATACATAGATATAATGTTAAATAATCAAATAAGGGTAATTCCATCATCTCAAACGTTTATCATTTCTTTGCTTTGTGACTATTCAAAATATTCTCCTCTAGCTTGTGAATATATACACGAAATTATTGTTAATGATATTCACCTTACAGTGCTACAGAACATTAGAACTTAGTCTTTCCTTCTAGCTACAACTTTGCAGCCATTAAACAACTTCTCCTCCCTTCTCCTCACCCATCCCAGCCTCTAGAAAATCACAATTCTACTCTCTATCTCTGTGAGCTCAATTTTTTTCGATCCTACATATGAATGAGACCATGTGGTGCCTTTATCTTTCTGTGCCTGATTCATTTCACTTAATGTCCTCCAAGCTCATTGATGCTGCCTCAAATTATAGGATTCCATTGCTTTTTACAGCTGAACAGTATTCCATCATGAATATATACCACATTTTCTTTATCTATTTATCTGTCTATGGATATTTTAGGTTGATTCTGTATCTTGACTATTGTGAATAGTGCTGCAATAAATATGGGAGCGGAGGTATTTCTTCAATACTCTTTCCTTTTCTTTGGATAAATACCCAATAGTGAGATTGCTCAATTGTATGGTACTCCTATTTTCAGTTTTTTGAGAAAATGCCATATTGTTTTCCACAAAGCTGCACTAACTTACATTCCAACCAACAGTTTGTAAGAGTTTAAATTTTTCCACTTCCTTGTCAGCACTTGTTATTTTTTGTCTTTTTGATGATAGCCATTTTAATTTGGATAAGATGATATCTCATTGTGGTTATTTGCATTTCTTAGATAACTAATGACGTTGAGCAGTTTTGTATGTACTTATTGGCCCTTTTTCATCTCCTTTTTTGAGAAATGATTATTCAGATCCTTTGCTTGTTTTTAAATTAGATTATTTGATTTTTGAAGTTGAATTGTTTTACTTCCTTTTATAATGTGGATATTAGTCCCTTGTTGGATAGTTTGCAAATATTTTTCTCCCATTTTACAGATTGCCTCTTGACTCCACTGAGTTTCCTTTGCTATGCAGAATCTGTTTCATATACTATAATCTCATTTGCCTATTTCTCTTTTTATGGCCTGTGGTTTTGAAGTCTTACTGTAAAATATTTTCCTAGATCAAAGTCCTGAAGTGTTTCCCTCATATTTTCTTCTAGTTTTGTAGTTTGGGGTCATAGGTTTAAGTCTCTAATCTATTTTGAGTTGATTTATTTTTTATGTGGTGAAAGATAAGAGTCTAGTTTCAGTCTTCTGCATGGATGTTCACTTTTCCCAGCACCATTTATTGAAGAAGATGTCTTTTCCCCAGTGTATGTTCTTGGAGCCTTAGTTAAAAATCAGTTGGCCATAAATATGTAAATGTATTTCTGGGTTCTCTGTTCCACTGGTCTACGTGTCTGCTTTTATGCTTGTACCATTCTGTTTTAGTTACTAGATATTTGAAGTGTTTATTTTATTATTATTTTTCTTCTGAGTCTCACTCTGTTGCCCAAGCTGGAGTGCAGGGGTGCAATCTTGGCTCACTGCAACCTCTGCCTCCTGGGTACAAGCGATTTTCCTGCCTCAGTCTACTGAGTAGCTGGGATTACAGGCACATGCCACCATGCTTGGCTAATTCTGTTTTGCATTTTTGGTAGAGATGTGGTTTCACCATGATGGCCAGGCTGGTCTCAAACTCTTGACCTCAGGTGATCCACCTGCCTTGGCTTCCCAAAGTGTTGGGATTACAGGTGTGAGCCATAGTGCCTGGTTGTTTGTAGTATTTTTGAAATCAGGTAGTGTGATGCCTCTAGCTTTTCTCTCTGTAATCAGGATTGTTTTATCTATTTGAGATCGTTTGTGGTTCCATGAAAATTTTAGAATTGTTCTTTTTCTATTTATGTGAAGAATGCCATTGGTATTTTTATAGAAATTGTGTTAAATCTGTAGATCATCTTACATAGTATGATCATTTTAACAATATGAATTCTTCCAATACATGAGCATGAGATGTCTTTTCACTTTTTGTGTTCCTTCAGTTTCTTTCACCAGTGTTTCATAATTTCATTGTAGATATATTTTTACCTCCTTGGTTAAATTTATTCTTAGATACTTTAAACATTTTATCTATTGTAAAATGGAATTGCTTTCTTGATTTCTTTTTCAACTAAGTAATTATCGGTGTATGGAAATGTTACTGATTTTTGTATGTCGATTTTGTATCCTGCAAATTCACTTAATTTGTTTATCAGCTTAAGGGTTTGTAGAGAAGCCATTAGGGTTTTCTCTATATAAAAGTATGTCATTTGCAGAAAGGGAAAATTTGACTTCCTCTTTTCGAATTTCAATGTCCTATATATCTTTATCTTGCCTAATTTCTCTGGCTAGGACTTCCAGGATTCTGTTGAATAAGAGTGGCAAAAGTGGACATCATTGTCTTGTTCTAGTTCTTAGAGGAAAGGTTTTCAGCATTTTCCCATTCAGTATGATATTAGCTGTGTGTTTTTATATATGTGTGTTTTATATATGTGTTTTATATATGTGTGTTTTTATTGTGTTGAGGTATGTTTCTTATATATAAAATTTGTTGAAAGGTTTTTTTTTTAAACAAATGGATGATGAATTTTATCCAGTCTACTTTCTTTTGCATTTATTGAAATGAACTTGTAGTTTTTCAGCTTCATTGCATTGATGTGATGTATCACATTTATTGATTAGCATATGTTGACTATTCTTACGTTCTTGGGATAAATCCCACTTGATCATGATGTATTATCTTTTTGATGTGCTGTTGGATTCAGTTTGCTAATATTTTTTGAGGATTTTTCATCCTTGTTTTTCAGTGATATTGGCCTGTTTTTTTGTTTTATGTTTTGTTTTTTTTCTCACGTCCCTGTCTGGTTTTGCTATCAGAGTAAAGCTGGACTTGTAGAATGGGTTAAGAATTTCCTTCTCTTCAATTTTTTGAAATAGTTTGAGAAGAATTCATGTTCTTTTTTGGAAGTTCCATAGAATTCAGCAGTAAAGTCATCTGATCCTAAGCTTTTGTTTATTGGGAGACTTTTTATTGCTGATTCAAACTCACTTTTGACAGTTTGACTATAATGTACCTCAGAGAGGGTTTTTTGGAGGGGTGGAATTTATTTGGAAATGTTAAGTTTTATGTATCTGGAGGACTATATTTCTTTCAAGACTTGGGGAATTTTCAGCTATTATTTTTTAAATATGTTTTCTAGATATTTTTCCATTTCTTTTCCTTCTGGAATTTAAATAATCGTTCATTTGATGGCGTCCCATATGTTACATAGGCTTTCTTCATTCTTTTTTTTTCTTCTTTTTTTGTATGACTGATTTATTACAAAAGATCTATCTTCAAATGCACAAATTCTTTCTTCTACTTTATCTAGTCTATTATTAAAGCTCTGGATTATATTTTTATCATTTATTAAATTTTCCACTTCCTAGATTTATGTTTTGTTCTTTCCTTTTTTTTTTTTTTTTTTTTTCTTACAGAGTCTCACTCTGTTGCCCAAGCTGGAGTGCAGTGGCACAGTCTTGGCTCACTGCAACCTCCTTCTCCCAGGTTCAAGTGATTCTCATGCCTTATCCGCCCAAGTAACTGGGATTACAGGCGCGCACCACCCCACCTGGCTAATTTTTGTATTTTTAATAGAGACGGGACTTTGCCGTGTTGGCCAGGTTGGTCTTGAATTCCTTACCACCTGCCTTACTCTCCCAAAGTGCTGGGAATACAGGCGTGAGCCACCATGCCCAGTCATGTTCTGTTCTTTTTTTTTTTTTTTAGGCGGAGTCTCGCTCTGTCCGCAGGCTGAAGTGCAGTGGTATGATCTCGGCTCACTGCAAGCTCCGCCTCCTGGGTTCACGCCATTCTCCCACCTCAGCCTCCCGAGTAGCTAGGACTACAGGCACCCGCCACCACGCCTGGCTAATTTTGTTTTTGTGTTTTTAGTAGAGACAGGGTTTCAGCATGTTAGCCAGGATGGTCTCAATCTCCTAACTTCATGATCCACCTGCCTCACCTTCCCAAAGTGCTGGGATTACAGGCATGATCCACCACGCTTGGCTCTTTTTTTGTAGTAGCTATCTCTTTGTTAGTTTCTCATTCAGGTGAGGAATTGTTTTCTTGATTTATTTGTATTGTCTGTGTTCTCTTGTATCTTACTGAGTTTTCCTAAGATAATTATTTTGAATTCCTTTTCAAGAATGTTATAAATTTTCTTTCCTTTGGAGTCTTTTATTGGAGAATCATTGTATTCCTTTGCAGGTGCTATGTTTTCTTGCTTTTTCATGTTTCTTGTGTTCTTACATTGACATATGCACATCTTGTGCAACAGGTGGTTCTTCCAATTTTGTGGGGTAGCTTTTATAAGGAAAGGCTTTTTTTCTGTAGATGAATCTATAGTGTCAGTTGATTAGAGAACTTTGGCTTTCTGGGTGGGTATCATAGAGTCTTCATATGATTTCTTAAGCTGTAATTAATCTCAATGGTATGTGTGAGTTCCTCAGTGACTTTAGTTGCAGTTACTTGTGAAGGATGTGCTGATGCTTTTCTGGGAACTAGGTTGCCAGGAAGGCCAGGTCTTAGGCCCCTGAGTGCCATGCATGGGCACCAGCTGCAGCAGACCCTTGTGCAAATGTTCTTTGAATCCCATGGAAGTATGTGAGATTACTGGTGGTGACAGCCTGGGCAGGCTGGTCCTCAGGCATCCAGATGACATACACAGGCATTAGCAATGGCAGCAGCAGTCTTGGGCTGGCTGGTCTCCTTGCATCCCTGGGCAGTGTGTGCTAGCACTTGCAGTGGCATTAGCAGCATAAATGGGCCAAGTTTTGGTTCCCTAGGCAGAACAATCAGGTGTGTGGCAATCCCAGTGCTGGAGGGAACTGAGTCACTATTAATGGCAGAGGCCTTGGGTGAGTGGTTCTCAGGCTTCTTGGAACACATATTTTGGCTCCCTGTATTCCAGAAGTAGCCTCCCTGGTGTGCTGACTACCTGTTTCTCAAGTTATAAGGTTCTTCCTGGGCTCAGGTACTAGGGACACAGCTGATCCACTGAGTGAAGGTGATGTCTCAATGCTGCATGCCTGTGAGTAGATATGAAGGATGTTGGTAGGACCCCAGGGATTTGGAAATTCAGGGGTTATTGAGACCTAGGAAAAGGTGTAATGCAATATTGGCTCAGCTCTCAAAATAGCACTTTGCTACCCAGGACCCAGGAGTGGATGAGACCCAGCATGAGTTTCCTCTCTGGGACAAAGTAGTCATGTGGACTCCAGGCAGATCCCTGTACTAGACTCAGGAACTATAAGGGCCAAGGGACTCTCCTGTAGTCAGTATTGCAGACATCTGTAGTTTGAATGTGGAGCATTGTGGATCTCTCTTTTACCTTTCCCTACAATGGGGAGCCCCTGTTAGCTCTGAGCTGATCCTAGCCAGTTGTTTTTATTTCCTCTTATGATCTATATTTTCTTACTTTTATTTTCCTCTTTATTTCTCTTTCAACATGGCTTTGAATACTTATTAGGTGCTTACTAAGAGGTGGAGAGTTTTCTGGGCATAAGATATACAAACACTAATATCACTGGATAACTAGAGACACATAAAGAAGAAAGCATCCTATCGTATATGACTTTGTAGAAGCACAAAGGAAAATGGGTTGATCTTACTTGGGGCATCAGAAAATCTTTACTCTTGGGTTAATTTTGTTAAGTAAACTGACAGAGCCAGGTAAATAAGTAAAATATGTTTAAAGCCAAGAGAAGAGCAGAGAAAAGGCATAGAAGTGTGAGATAGCACGACACACAGAAATAAGACTGCAAATAGGCAAGTCAAGGAGATTTTCAAATCATGCTGAGGAGGCTGGACTTTCTTAAGAAGGAAACGGAGAGCCACTAAAGAATTTTAAGTGAAGACCTGATGTGTTAGTTCATTCTCTCATTGCTATAAGTAAATACTTGAGACTGGGTAATTTATAAAGAAAAGAGGTTTAATTGGCTCATGGTTCTGTAGGGTGTACAGGAAGCATGGCAACATCTGCTTCTTGGAAGGCTTCAGGCAACTTTTACTCATGATAGAAGGCAAACGGAGCAAGTGTATTACATAGCAGGAGTAGGACCAAGACAGCAAGGGTAGAGGTGCTACACACTTTTAAACAACCAGATCTCGTAAGAACTCACTCACCATACAGTACCAAGAGGGATGGTACTAAACCATTCATGAGAATGCTGCGATCCAATTACTTCCCACCAGGCCCCACCTCCAACACTGGGGATTACATTTTGACATGAGATTTCGGTTAAGACACAGATTCAGACCATATGATATGACATGACCAAATCTACATTTTAGAAATAATACAGGGAACATGAAATAGAACAGGCCAATTAGGATTCTATTACATTGTGGAAGTGAGCAGTGATAAATGTCTGTGTCGAGCCAGTCACAGAGTAGATGGAGAAAATAGGACAAAAAAGAAGAAGATGTTAAGGTGGTAGAAATTTAAAATCTTTGTATTTGCTTAGAGAAGAGAATGTCTTAAAGAAAGTGGTACAGCGTGATGACAAACTTTCTGACCCTAGAGTTTGTTTGGATGTTAGCGACATTCACTGTAATGGGAGATGAGGAATGAGGAGCCTCGATGCAGAGATAAGCAGATTTTGGGTTTGGAGTACTTGTGGGACATCAGTAAATACATACTTATATTAACCTGAGATTTTGGCAGTCTCCATTTTTAGATTTGTAATAGAGGGACTGCATTTAGTTCTTGTGAGTTATTGATTTTGAAAATGTGTGTGAATCTTCCAGCGGTGTCTAGCACATCAACTCTTCTAAAATATTGATTATCTCTTTCTTCTCCTTCATATATGTGTGTGTGTGTGTGTTCTGTTTTTTTTTTTTTTTTTTTTAATATATATTTATCTTTAGAGACTGTCTGTATCCCTAAGAATTTTGACAAAAGGGAGATTGCCTCCAGGGAGTAAATCCCTAAGATCAGCCACATACACATAAAAGGTCAGAGAAGAGATAAACAATAGTACTATCTTAGCTCCTTGACTGGCCTGTTTAAAGGTGATAGTATCTAAAGAGTACCTCCTTATGTATTTTATCAGTAAGCAGGCTTTCCACAAATACCTTCTGCCCTTAAAAAATAAAATAAAAAAATCAACAAATGAAAAAAAAGGCAAAGGACTGAGGCCACAGGGAGAAGAAATGGAAGCTAGAAAAAATGAAGAGTTGAGAGACCTTTCAGTTGTAGGTGTAATGCCAAAAGAAGAAAGATGTAAAAGAGATTCAGTTAAGTTAAGAATACTGCCTGACTCCCTCAAACTCCCTCCTCTCCTGCCCAGAGGAGAGACTGGGGTGAGGAGATAGCAGAGGAGCCCCAGAGAGGCTGGAAGATGGAAAAGAAAAAGATGCAGGCTGCTGTTCATAGTCCTTGCTTCATTGGAATGACCTAGGAGGTGAAGATCAGCAAGGAGAGATGTATTGAAAGATGAATCTGTAAAAAATGCAGAAGACCCAGTGGTTCACACTTGATCTGGGGCAGGGAGCACCAAAGTGAAATACCCACATATACATTTTTAAACATTTTTTAAATTAAAAGAAAAATACGTGCACAGAGATCAGGCCAACCCCACTTGCTAGAAACTAGTAAGGACACAGGGCACCAGCTAGACTCCTTTTCTTGCTGACATGAAGTTACATGAACTTCCTTCTTTATCAAGAAGGGCTGGGTGTGGTGGCTTATGCCTGTAATCCCAGCACTTTGGGAGGTTGAGGCAGGCAGATCATGAGGTCAGGAGTTCAAGACCAGCTTGACCAACATAGTGCAACCCCATCTCTACTAAAAATACAAAAAAATTAGCTGGGCATGGTGGTGGGCACCTGTAATCCCAGCTACTCGGGAGGCTGAGACAGGAGAATGGCGTGAACCCGGGAGGTGGAGCTTGCAGTGAGCTGAGATCCGGCCACAGCACTCCAGCCTGGGTGACAGAGCGAGACTCCATCTCAACAAAAAAAAAAAAAAAAAAAAAAAAAAAAAAAAAAAAAAAAAAAAAAGCCATATTTGGGAGAAGGAGGAGAAAAGGAGAAAAGGAGACAAGGAGACACTTTAGAGAGAGAGAAAACACCATTAGACTATTTCAGTCTTGAATTTGATCATGTAGTCTGCGATGTTCTGGATATTTGTGTCCTCCCAAAATATGTATGTTGAATGTAATCTCCAATGCAATAGTATTCAGAAGTGGGGCTTCAGGAGGTGATGAGGTCATAAGGGCCACAAAATGGATTTGTGCCATTAGAGAAGAGGCTTGAGGACACCTGTTCCTTTATTCCATCATGTGAGGACACAGTAAGAAGCCACCGTTTGTGAAGATTAAGCCCTCACCACACATGGTATCTGTTGTGCCTTGAGTTTAGGCTTTCCAACCTTCTAGAACTGAGAGCAGTACATTTCTGTTGTTTATTGATTACCTCATCTAAGATATTTTGATATAGTAGCTCAAACAAAGTAAGACACAGTCTCTCCAAAGGGAAAGATAAGAGAAATAACCCAAAATAATTTGAAGAAAAATGTGGTAATTGTTAATCTCACCTTTTGACCCCCTCTACTCTCTGGAGGAAAGGCTTGTGAGAATATTTTGATCATTTGTAGAAAAAAAAATAGCTATATTCTTTTATATACCTTGGAAATAATGGGCAAATTTTAATCTCCACTAGACAATTATATTATAATAAATGAACTATAAAAACAGAAGGTTGTAGCCCTACGAATGTAGCAAAAACATTTTAGAAGCAAACAGAGCAGGGGTAGTCAGCAAGGACTGAGGAGGAGGAATATGAGTGTTCAGGCAGCAGCCTTGCCCATCTCAAAGGTGAAATGATTCCTGGAGGAAGAGGCACAGGAGTATGGTCACTGCACTTCAAGTATTCCTGACCTTGCTGGCCAGACCATTCTTACTGTGAGACTGCTGAATCTGGCTATGTTTCCTAGTGCTAGTCAGCTTCCAAGTCATCTAGCTCCCTTATTCAAATTCTATGCCTACAAGTCATCTTCTTGATTGTCTCTTGGCTCATCAGATTTGCCTTCAGGAAATAGTGTCGGGTCACAAACATTTTAGATCCGATCAAAGTAATCATTCGTGGAAAACTTGGACATGGTCTCTGGTTTTGATTTTGTTTTCCGTGTAGCTTCAATCCGGGGAGATATTTGTTGATTTCCCAGCACAAACTTTCTAATCTCAAGTAAGTTCCGTTTCTCAAGCTTCTCTTCATCTCCCCTGCTATCACCCTAGTCACAACAGTTTGTCTGCCATCACCTAGGTGGCTACAGCAGCGTGTTGACTGGTGACCCTGCTTAGTAGGATTTGGACCTGGGAATTCTTGTTTACTTTTTTTTATTTGTAAGTGCATTTTGTTTTGCCACTGCAGCTGTGTAGGGGGAATAAAAGCTGATTTTATTCATTTATCTACTCCTTTATTCAATGAACAGAATGTCCCTTTTTTGGTTGAAAAGATATTCTAAGAAGACAAAACAGTGATATTATCTTTCTGCATGCTAGAAACTATCCTTCATCTTTTCCCCTTTCAAACTCGCCCCCCCCCCCCACCCAATCTCTCAACCTATGTCATCTTTTAATATCTCATTGGAAAATGCCTTTTTCTTCATATTCAATATTTCTTTCTGCCGTTATGAGTTCTAACTAGAGACCCCAGTCTGTGTAAATGATTCTATATCAAATACAGCTGGTTACATTGTATTCTCTGAGCAAAAGCTGAACTTTGGTGTCTTTTCATCAAATCATATTTATTAAGATCTTGTGTTCCATCAGTATGCTATTCTTAACAAATGCTTCAATATAAAGATTTCACAACCTCATATTGAGAGAGGCTTTAAAAAAAATACAAGGAAAAGAAATGGAACCAACCTATTGTGTTATAGTAATGACCAAGTAGATCATTTTATTTATTTTAAAATGCCCTCCATGTAGCTAATATATTATTTGATTAATAAATTGGGGAAAATTAAATTATGTATTTCTGCAATTATGTATTTCTGCATCTCCTCTCAAGTTCTGACACCTTACAAAGAATAAAACTAGCCAAGTTTTTAAATGTTTAATCATTCTAAGCTTTCTCTAAGCTTAACTTATCAAGTAATGCTTATTTACTAATTGTTACTTAAGAACATCACTGGGATGAATAATTTCTTAAAAAAAGAAAAATATAGGTACAGGTACAGTGGCTCATGCCTGTAATCCCAGCACTCTGGGAGGCCGAGGCAGGTGGATCACAAGGTCAGGAGTCTGAGACAAGCCTGGCCAAGTTGGTGAAGCCCCGTCTCTACTAAAAATACGAAAATTAGCTGAGCGTGGTGGTGCACACCTATAGTCCCAGCTACTTTGGAGGCTGAGGCAGGAGAATCACTTGAACCAGGGAGGCAGAGGTTGCGGTGAGCCGAGATCGTGCCCTTGCACTCCAGCATGGGCGACAAGGTGACAAGAGCAAAACTCCATCTCAAAAAAAAAAAAAAAAAGAAAGAAAGAAGAAAACAAAAATATAGATGCAAAAAAAAAAAAAAATGGTCCTTATTCTTTCATTGGGTTTTTGTCAAATAATTTCTAAAATGTAACATTGTGTTAATTAAGTTCCATGTAAGTCTTGATTTTCATAAAAATAGTTATCTCTATCTTACCTCTTGGCAAGGAATTGCAAAGGGTTATCTATGTCCTTGGAAGCTGCTGTTTGCCTATCTGTTTCTTTTACCTCTGGTGTATAGCAAACAATACAACTTTGGGGGTCATGGAGTTTTGACTTCTAATACTCAATACGCCACTCACTTAAACTGAGTTGCCTTGGGCATGTTATTTAATTGTCCCAAACCTAACTTTCCTCATCTGGAAGATGACAAATTCTTTACCTTGTCACATTTCTTTGAAGATTAAAGATTTGGATCTTAATTAAAGATTTAATCTTAATTCTGTGTTCATAGAAGATAATCAATAAATGGTTAAGTTCTTTTCAATATTGCATGCATTAAATTTTACATAAAAAATGTAAATGCTTATGTACTTCCTAGAAGATCTTGTTTGCAGTAAAACACAGTTATAAAGTGCAGTTAATATAAGAGAAGTAGAAGATAATATCTATGAAAGAGAAGGAAAATATTTTAATAAGAAGATCTAAGTGTTAACCTACCTCTTCATTTCTGAGTGGGCCAGGCAAATAAGCAATTCTTAGGAATGAACAGGAGAATGTAAATAAAGAGAGAGAGAAAAAAATGATTCCTTGGTAAAATATTATAGAACAAATTTAGCACATGGTATCATAAACAGAAAATAAGCATACAAAATTTGGGAATAAATGCCTGAATCACAGCTTTAAAAGGAATTAAGAAGCATTCTTAGAACACTTGATTTTTCCTATTTAATAATAGAAGAACTTCATGCGCAAGAGGAAGCTCTAGTAAGTACCCGCAGTAGGATTTGAACCTGGGACTTTTTGTTTATTTTGTTGTAAGTGCATTTTGTTTTGTTTTACCTCTGCAGCTGTGTAAAGAAAAAATAATAATTTATGAACTTTGTTCTGAGGGAACTAGGTTCTAGAGAGTAAAGCTTGGTGTAGGTTTACTATTTCTCAGGACCCAATGTTTTGAGATATGTCATCTTGTACCACCAATAGAATGTTTTTTTAAAGATCTAAATGCTAACTTTCAATTTGAGACTGGCCACATTGTTTGAAAAAGTTAGATATGGCATGTGATCCTTTCCAGTTTGCTTAGTGCATTTTCTGAAATGTGTGATTTAGAAAATTAACCATGTACAAAGTTTAGCTCTGCAAAATAGTTCGGTGCAGCAGGATGTGGCCATGAATATGAGTCATTTAAATTAGTATAGGTTTTATTCATTCATGTAATACACATTTATTGGGTGCCTATTAGGTTTAATTTACTGTTATAAACCTGGAGGGAGACACAGTGATGAGGAAAGCATAGTTGATGTAGTTTGGCTGTGTCCCCACCCAAATCTCATCTTGAATTGTAACTCCCATAATTCCCATGTGTTGTGGGAGGGACCTGGTGACAGATAATTGAATCATGGAAGCAGTCTCCCTCATGCTGTTCTCGTGGTCATGAATAAGTCTCACAAGATCTGATTGGTTTTATCAGGGTAAACTCCTTTTGCTTGACTCTCTTTCTCTCTTGGCTTCTGCCATGTAAGACATGCCTTTTACCTTCCACCATGATTGTGAGGTCTTCCTCACAAGTCAAGTAACTTGGTTCACAGTCACTCAAGTAAAGTAATAAACTTTATAGCTGCTACAGAAAGCAAGATTTCCTTCTTTTCATCCTAAACTTACCATTTTTAATTTTCAAAGATGTCCCCCCACCCTACTTTGGGAATAATATGCTTGAGTAATAAGTCAGACTTCCCATATAAATACCAGCCTTGTATGTAAAAATCCTTAACTTATTTTTGTGAGGTCTTCCTCACAATCATGGTGTAAACTTAAAAAAAAAAATAGTGGTTGTTGTTAGTAGTGGTAAGTAGTGTTAATAATACTCCCTACTGAAATGTAAAATCCCAAAAATGAGGATTTAATACACATAGTTTCCCTAAAACATATGATTAATTCAAAGACATGATAAAAATATTTCTTAATATGTTTTATATAATGATCTTTGCCAAGAAAATTTTCTCTGGTCGTTGTCCTAGTTAAATATTTTGAAAGAAGCTCTTTGCCTTCTTTTTTTTTTTTTTTTTTTTTTTTTTTTAGACAGAGTCTCGCTCTGCCGCCCAGGCTGGAGTACAGTGGCCGGATCTCAGCTCACTGCAAGCTCCGCCTCCCGGGTTTACGCCATTCTCCTGCCTCAGCCTCCCGAGTAGCTGGGACTACAGGCGCCCGCTACCTCGCCCAGCTAGTTTTTTTTGTATTCTTTTAGTAGAGACGAGGTTTCACCGTGTTAGCCAGGATGGTCTCGATCTCCTGACCTCGTGATCCGCCCATCTCGGCCTCCCAAAGTGCTGGGATTACAGGCTTGAGCCACTGCGCCCGGCCTGCCTTCTTGATAAATGTCAAACTCCTCACTTTAGCATGCAATGTGAGTTTACGACCCCCTTTTGTCCTTCTAGTTCATGTCTCCTACATGCTCTCAGATAAACACCAGCCCCCAAATCCTGTAACTTCTCAAATGCATCATGCATTTTCTTACATGTTGTTTTTCTGCCTCAAATGTCCCTCCACATCTACTCACCTTAACACTGCCGAAGAGTCTCTTCCTTTCATAAGCTTCCTTTGACCCTGCCTAGTGTCTTGAGCTTACCCTGCTCATATCACTGTTAGCACATTCCACACATAGTCATTTTCATTTTTGTATCTTCATCACGAAACTCTGATCTTCTTGATGGCAGGAGCTATGTCTGATTCCTCTCTTCCCACTAGGAGCATGTACCATATTCCTGATAAATGTGTGTGGATTGAAAGAAGAGACTGTATGCCACATCTCAAAAAAAAAAATTATATATATCCAGTGTTATTTAGAACAAAGAATCATGGCATCAGGCTGCCTAAGGTTGATCCTGGTTTTACCGTTTTCAAGTTATACGACTTTTGGCAAAGAGTTAACCTTTCTGTATAATGAAAACTAAATAAAAACTAAAGAAAAATTATAAAAGACATCTAAAAGAGTGCTAGGCAAAGAGCAAACATTTAATAAATTTAGTCATTATTATTCTTTGAAGAAGAAATCCTGTGGATACAAATATTCTCTGCTAACTACTGAACATCAAATATTACTCTGATGTATTATTTGACTTCAAGAATGTGTACAGAATTCCTTATGTCAGACATGTAATAGGATATCAATAACTGTTAATAGTAATAGCTAATGTCTATGTAGCACTTACTATGTGCTAAGCAATGTTTTAAATGATTTCATATACATTAACTGATTAATTCTTATCAATACTTTGAAATAGTTACTATTATTTTTCTCATTTTTCTAAATAAACAAACTGAAGCACCAGGCACAGTTCACGCCTGTAATCTCAGCACTTTGGGAGCCTGAGGCAAGTGGATCATGAGGTCAGGATTTCGAGACCAGTCTGGCCAATATGGTGAAACCCCGTCTCTACTAAAAGTACAAAAATCAGCTGGGCGTGATGGCGCATGCCTGTAGTGCCAGCTGCTCAGGAGGATGAGGCAGAAGAATCGTTTGAACCTGGGAGGCGGAGGTTGCAGTGAGCCGAGATTGTGCTACTGCTGTACTCCAGCCTGGGCGACAGAGTGAGACTCCCCCTCAAAAAAAAAAAAAAAAAGAAAGAAAGAAAGAAACTGAAACACATGGAGTTTAAATGACTTGCCCTATTGGCCAATAGCAGAGGTCTGATTTAAACTTAAGCAGTTAAGCTACAGAATCTGTTTTCTTTGCCATTATCCTTATAGTATTATAGAATCATGAATGACTAAGTGATTGAATACATCTCATCAGTTAAACACATTCAGAAAATGGATCTATAATTTGTTCTCAAGTCCAGTGATATTTTAAATTATCAATCTCACTATATATTTGTCTTCTCTCTTTTTGAGCAACCTTTTGACTTGCTTCTACTTTCAATTTCCCCACAAATATACCATGAAGTAGAAATGAATCATATGGAATGTGATGCTAGGAGAAAAGGTTAATGCGCTTTTTACCTCTCTGAGTTTAACAATTAAGAATATACAGACTGGCATATTAGATCAGACTGCTTTTGTGGCCTAGAACTCATGCTATTGCCAAGAAAAACCATCACTTCTGAGATTCTGCATGACTCTGGGCCAGAATAATGTAGTGAAATGTTTAACTTTTATCAGCCAACAACAGCAAAGTCAAAGAGCAAATCTGAAACATGGTAGGGATCAAAAGCCAAAGAATAAGTTGATAAAGTAATGAAAGAAGGATAAACTGTAACCATATCTAGAAAAATGAGTCAGGCATTTGAATCATAAAGATACATAGTAGACTGCGAAATAAACAGAAGCACGTAAGAATTAGTGGTACCATTGAGCCTATTGTGATTTTTCTGTGATGTCTGCTTAAGACACTGGGAAGTTTCCAAGCATGCTAGTTTTGCCTAATAACTTCTTGTACATTTGTCTACACTGAATTCATTGAAATTGTATTTTAAAATGTTAACAAATTTAGACAGAAACCCAATGTCAAAAGGAAAGAGACCTTAGAAATCACCTATCTATCCCTTTCATTTTGAAATAAGTCAACCTGGGCTGGAAAAGTCAAGTAACTTGGTTCACAGTCACTCAAGTAAAGTAATAAACTTTATAGCTGCTACAGAAAGCAAGATTTCCTTCTTTTCATCCTAAACTTACCATTTTTAATTTTCAAAGATGTCCCCCCACCCTATTTTGGGAATAATATGCTTGAGTAATAAGTCAGACTTCCCATATAAATACCAGCCTTGTATGTAAAAATCCTTAACTTATAAAAAGTAATGTTTCACCATCATGAACAGAAACTGTTTCATGAAAGAGCCATCCATTCATGAATGAATGATTCAATGAACATAACTTCAGTTACATAAATAAAGAATAGAATCATCATCATATCTACCTTCTGATTTCTACTGTATGGATGGCTGGAAAATGTTTATTCCAAGCACAGGCAGCACAGCAAATTGGGGCAGAATTTCCAATCTCAGCCATACACAGTGGCTCATGCCTGTAGTCCTACATTTTGGGAGGCCAAGGCAGGAGGATCACTTAAGCCCAGAAGTTCAAGACCAGCCTGGGCAACATACTGAGACTTCATTTTGACTAAAAATTGAAAAAAAAAAAAAAAAAAAAAGTAAAAATACATTAGCCAGGCATGCTGGCACAAACTAGAAGTCCCTGCAACTTGGGAAGCTGAGGCAGGGTGATCACTTGATTGCAGGAGTTCAAGCTTGCAGTGAGCTGTGATTGCACCACTGCACTGTAGCCTGGGTGACAGAGCAAGACTCTGCCTCAGAAAAAAAAAAAAAAAAAAAAGTCCAATCTCTTCCTTATAGATAAAGAGATTAAACAAGTTGATGCCATGAGCTTCTCAATGTGATGCAATGAGGAGACAATATCACCTATGTAATGTTCAGAAATGGAAAAAAACAAAAACAAAAACAAACAAACAAACAAAAAAAACAATGAGAAAGCAAGCAGGTCAAATTGTGGGATATTCTGCAAAAATAAATCACCTGGACTCTTCATAACTATCCATGTCTTAAGAGTTTAAAAAAAAAAAAAAAAAGGGATTGGTTGACTTTTCTGAATTAAAGAGACATGATGACTAACTGCAATGTACTTCTCGATTAGATCTAGGACTAGGAAAAAAGCTTTAAGCTTTAATTTTTTTAAAAATTAAGCTTTAATATTATTGAGACAAGTGGATAAATTTGAATATTGAAGGTGTGTTAGATAACAAAATGTCATTGATGATCAATTTCCTAAATGTGATCATTTTATTGTGGTTATGTAGTCCCTTCTTGTTCTAAGATAATATGTGCAGAAGTATTTAGAGGTAGAGTGTGTCGATACCTGTAACTAACTCCTAAATGGTTCAGCCAAAAATGAAATGTGTGTGTGTGTGTGTGTATATATCTATATATATATCTCTCTCTATATATAATATATATGCACATATGTACACAGAGGGAGAGAGAGAAAAAACAAATGCAGTGAAATGTTAATATATTAATCTAGATGAAAAGAATATGGGTGCTTATTGTACTATTTTTGTAACATTTGCTTACATTTGAAATTATTTAAAATAAATAGGGGAAAAGAGAGAATAAGTCTTAATACTCTAAACCAGCATGGAAAACCTATGAAATTTGGCACATAATAGGAAGTTTAGTAACATGTGGAATGAATGAATGAATAAACATTTCAGCCATATTCTTCATACCCACCTTCATATTTCTTCCTCACAATCTTTTAGGAGTCATAAATTCCACCATTAACAACATATTTCTTTGGATTAATACCTTATATTTCCTGAGATCCCTACTTAAGGTGTATATATTATTGGAAGAATCAATAACATTTTAATACATTCACCCTCCAGTTAAATTGAATCATTTTCTTTTCCTTAGAAAAATTATTTAATATCACTGTACTTCAAATTTCTAACCTTTAAAATGGAACAATAACTTATTGTTGTGAGTTAATCAAATAATTGTTTTGGGGTTAAATCTGATCGTGTATTAACATGCTCACACTTAATTAACACTTAGTAAATGGTAGATATTACCATTATTACATATGTACAAATTCTATTTGCTGTCAAGCTGAATTCAAAGGCTATTACCTGATCATGCTTTCCATATTCCAGTATAATCAAAATATAATAATTATAGCTAAGAAATAGTAGAAACTCTTGTATTCAGCAGTGTCATAAATGCTTCACATTCATAACATGATATAATCACTGCAGCAGTCCTGCAAGTTATATCTATTATGATTTTCTTGATAAGGAAACTAAGATTTAAAGAAGGTAATAAACTTAAGTTGATAGTTGGTGGACGAGTCAAGATTTAATCCCAGTCCATCTGACTCCACAACCAGGGGCCCTTAACTAGTCCAACATCCTGGTTCCAGATCTGTACTCTTTCTAGACTCTCTTCTAAACCTCCCTTAATGTACATGTTCATTATGTCATTAATAGTCACTCTGTTCAAGTCATATTCCCATAATAGATTGTGAGTATAGAGAACAGATGATCTAAAAGAAAATATATAGATTATGTCAGAGGAAGGACCATGCTTGAGAAAAAGAAGTTCCAAATGCAAGTTTCGACTCCAGCCCTTTCAATTTTATAATTTTGAGAGTCAACCGTATTTTCCGAGCTCTAGTTTCTTATCTATTAAGTACAGCAAAAATAATCTTAATTACTGCCTAATGCATGTGTGTGAGGATGGGGGAGGGTATGGAGAAAATCATGCAAAGTAATGGGTAGAAACAACTTTGGTACAGTATAAAATAATAATATTTGCAAAGATAATAAAATATATAAAAGCTGAGAAAATGACATATGATATATGTATAATAAAAATCTATACACAAACGTACACATATGTAGATACATCTTGAAATATAATAGGTTTTGTTACAGACTATTGTAATAAAGTGAATATTGCAATAAGTAGAGTCATACAAACTTTTTTGTTTCCCAGTGCATATACAAGTTATGTTTACACTACACTGTAGTCTATTAAGTGTGCAATAGCTTTATGTTAAAAAAAAAAAGGTATGCCTTAATTTTAAAATATTTCTAAAAATACTAACAATCACCTGAGCCTTCAGCGAGTCATAATCATTTCGCTGGTGGAGGGTCTTACCTCACTGTTGACGGCAGCTGACCCATCAAGATGGTGGTTGCTGAAGGCTGAGGTGGCTATGGCACTTTTTAAAAATAAAACAATGAAATTTGCCACATCAGTTGACTCCTTTCACTAAAGATTTCTCTGAAGAATGCAATGCCATTTGATAGCATTTTACCTATGTTAGAACTTTCAAAATCAAAGTCAATCCTTCCCAGCTCTACTGTGGCTTTATCAACTAAGTTATGTAATATTCTACTTGGTTGTCATTTCAACATTGTTCACAACATCCTAACCGAGAGTAGATTCTATCTGAAGAAGCTGCTTACTTTGCTCATCCATATGAAGCAACTCCTTATTCTTTAAAGTTTTATTATGAGATTGCAGCAATTCGGTTCCATTCTCAGGCTTCACTTCTAATTCTAGTTGTTTTGCTGTTTCTACCACATCTGCAGTTACTTCCTCCTGGACGTCTTGAACCCCTTAAACCCATCCATGAAGGTTGGAATCAACTTCTTCCAAACTTCTATTAATGTTGATATTTTGACCTTTTCCTATGAATCACAAATGTTCTTAATGGCACCTAAAATGGTAAATCCTTTCCAGAAGATTTTCAATTGACTTTGCCCAGATCCATTAGAAGGATCACAATCTGTGGCAGCTATAGCCTTATTAAATGTATTTCTTAAGTAATGAGACTTGAAAGTCAAAATTACTCTTTGATCCATGAGCTAAAGATTGAATATTGTGTTAGTAGGCATGAAAACAACATTAATCTCCTTGTACATCTCCATCGGAACTCTTGCGTGGCCAGGTGCATTGTCAATGACAAATAATATTTTGAAAGGAGTCTTTCTAAGCTGTATATGAAACACAGCATATCAAATATTCAGTAAATTATGCTGTAAACAGATGTTCTGTCTTTCAGGCTTTGTTGTTTATTTGTAGAGCACAGGTAGAGTATATCTAGCATAATTCTTACATATCCCAAAATTTTCAGAATGGTAGATTGAGCATTGGTTTCAAATTTAAGCCACCAGCTTCATTAACTCCTAACAAGAGGGTCAGCCTATCCTTTGAAGCCAGGCATTGACTTTTCCTCTCTAGCTATAAAAGTTCTTTCTACATGGCCTAGAGGAAAATTTGTTGTTTAATGTCATCATCTTTACCAATCTTATGTAGATCTTAGCTAGATCTTCTGGATAACTTACAGCTTCTTTATCAAGACTTGCTGTTTCACCTTGCACTTTTAGGTTACGGAAATGGCTTTTTTTCTTAAACCTTGTGAAATAAACTCTGCTAACTTCAAACTTTTCTTCTGCAGCTTTCTCACTTCTCTCAGACTTCATAGAATTGAACAGAGTTAAAGCCTTGCCCTGGATTAGGCAATACTATGGCTGGCCTGATCTTTTATTCGGACCACTAATACTTTCTCCATATCAGCAAGAAGATGATTTTACTTTCTGTCATTTGTGTGTTCAGTGGAGTAGCATTTATAATTTCCTTTAAGAACTTTTCCTTTATAGTCACAACTTTGCTAACTTTCATGAGAGGCCTGGCTTTCAACCTATCTCAGCTTTCAACCTACCTTCCTCAGTAAGCATAATCATTTCTAGCTTTTAATTTAACATGAAAGATGAAAGATTCCTCCTTTCACATGAATGCTTAGAAATTGCTGTAGGGTTATTAATTGTCCTAATTTCAATTCTTGCACCTCAGGGAATAGGGAAGCCTATGCAGAGGGGGAGATGAGGGAATGGCTTGTCGGTGGAACAGTCCAAACACACACATTTATTAAATTAGCCATCTTATATTGGTGTGGTTTGTGGTGCTGAAAAACAATGACAACAGTAACATCAAGATCATTATACCTAATGTAAATGACGAGTTAATGGGTGCAACACACCAACATGGCTCATGTATACATATGTAACAAACCTGAACGTTGTGCACATGTACCCTAGAACTCAAAGTATAATTAAAAAAAAATCATGTTCACTGATCACAGATCACTATAACAGATATAATTACCATGAAAAAGTCTGAAATGCTGTTAGTGTTACCAAAATGTGACAAAGAGACACAAAGTGGGCACATACTGTTGAAAAAATGGCACGTATAGACTTGCTTGATGCAGGGTTGCCACAAACCAATTTGTAAAAAACGCATTATCTGTGAAGAACAATAAAATCAGACATAATAGGCCGGGCGCAGTGGCTCAAGCCTGTAATCCCAGCACTTTGGGAGGCCGAGACGGGCGGATCACGAGGTCAGGAGATCAAGACCATCCTGGCTAACACGGTGAAACCCCGTCTCTACTAAAAAAATACAAAAACTAGCCGGGCGAGGTGGCGGGCGCCTGTAGTCCCAGCTACTCGGGAGGCTGAGGCAGGAGAATGGCGTAACCCCGGGAGGCGGAGCTTGCAGTGAGCTGAGATCCGGCCACTGCACTCCAGTCCGGGCGACAGAGCGAGACTCCGCCTCAAAAAAAAAAAAAACAAACAAACAAAAAAAATGAGACATAATAAAATGAAGTATGCCCGTATTTTTAAGTAACCTCAGAAACTGGAAAAGTTGCAGTGTTCCTGTCATGGTGGTAGGTTGTCCATCTATTGATGGTCATTGTAACACCTTGGTTCTTGTCTTCTTAGTTTAAAAGAATTCGAACAAGAGACACACAGGAAAGGAGATGCAACATAATTTATTGCAAAAGAGAAAAAATACTTTGAAAGTTAAGTACAGAATAGATAGTGCACCCTTAGAAAGAGGATTCAGGGTGGGCTGGTCGTAAGGATGAGCCAGCCAAGACTGGCACTAGGGAGACTACGTTTATGGGAGTCTTAAATAACTATTCATAAGGGGATGGGAAGAGGCATTCCTCGTAAGCGTGTTCTGGGTGGTCTTCTGGATGCACAAGCACAGTAACTGCACATGCTTGTTCATACGTCATATGTCTCATTAGTATCTTAAATCTCCACCTGTGGCAGACTTGTACAATTACTACTTGAGACTGTCACTATGACAGTTACTACTGTTACTACTTGAGACCGTTGTCATGAGACTGAAAGAAGGGACGAATGCAGAAATGAAAACTTAAGACAAGAGAAACCGTCTTAAAGAAAGGGGAACTGGGGAAGAAGAGAGCTCCCTGCTTCTAGTGAGCAAAGGCAGCCACTGAGCTTCCACAGCCCTTCGTATTTATTGGGTAACAAGAGCAGGGAGGAGGAGGTAACAACTGGTCAGCTGCTTAATTGATCACAGATTCATATTATTACTAACAGGTTTCAGATTTACCTAATCACAAGCAACACTGCACTTGGGGCATGAATGCCCTCAGTATTCCTCCTGGGTGACATGCAGTTTGTCTGTTTGCCAACATTCTGCCTTTATGAGAACAGTTTGCTGTTTGCTTGTATAGCCTCCAGTGGTATACTGAGTTGATCATCACTCTCACTCATTTGGCCTGTAACATCCACCCAAGAGCGTGTTTTCTACTATTATACTGAACAAAGGGTCAGTTTGAGGACAGGTAAAATGAAAGTATGCATGCTGTTTACGGGGGAAATTCCCTACTGAAGACAACTTTGCTTGAATGAACTTCACAACACTGCAAATGCTGAGGCTTATTGAGTTGATTGTATGGTCGGCACTGTTACTGTGTCCCGAGGATGTGGTCACTGACAACCTATGCTGCCTCACTTCTATACTTCTTTCTTTTTGAGACTCAGTATCCTCAATGATGTAATGAGGATACTATACCTCAGCGATAGCTAGTTATGAGGACCAAACCTACAAAAGTAATGAAAAGTATTTAGCAAATTTTCAGGATTTTTATCACCAGAAAAAATGTTAGCTTAATCACAATCCAAATCAATCAGCTCTTTATCTTGTATCAGTGTTTCTGGGCTGTTTTCACTGATACCACTCAACTCTCCAATTCTCAAACACCAGCTAGGTGTTTAACATTCAATTCAATTCTGAGACTATCTCCCTGAAGTAACCAGTTCCACAAATTAAAGGGCTCCATTCCACAAGCCTGTCTTCACTTTAGACACTAGTCACAAGTCCCAGGCCACCTGTATTGCTGACCAGCCAGATATAAATCAGAAGTTTCTACAAACCCCTCTTCAGTTTCCATATTTGCTAGTGGGCTCACATAACTTAGTGCAACACTTTACTTACATGTACTGGTTTATGATAAAAGATACAACTCAGCAGTAACCACATGAAAGGGATACATGGGGTGAGCTATGGGGGTGAGGGGCTGCACAGTTTCCATGCCCTCCCTGGGTGCACCACCCTTCCAGTACTCTATGTGTTCACCAACCTGAATGCTCTCCAAACATCTTTGGTCAAGGGTTTATACAACCCTATCTCCAGATCCATTCTGCTCCCGGAAGTAAGGATGCAGGGCTGAAACTTCCCACCTTCTAATCATATGCTTAATCTTTTAAGTGCCCAACCTCTATCCTGAGACTATCTAGGTGCCCCACCCTAAGTCACCTCATTAGAATAATCCCAGGTGTGATTAAAAAGAGGCTCTTTATGAATAACAAAAATACACTCCTATCAGGAAATTCCAAGGTTTTTAACCTCTCAGTGCCAGGACCTGAGAACAAAGACCAAATATAGTTCTTATGATACCACAGGGTTTATTATAAGGCCTCAAGAACGGAACACGTGACAGGTAAATTCTGAAGATGGTAAAAGATGTGGAAAGGCAGTTTTGATGCAAGGAAAATGATGTTAGCTTTCTATAAAAAAAAAAAAAATGTTTAATTATCTTTATGGAGTAGTTTGGGTGCCTGCACGTTCAGTAGGGATGTGTTGCTACCTTTAGAAGTGTCAGGGCAACTGTAGTTTCTGCTTTTAGCAAATTGCAATTTGCAGACTATTCTGCAGAGTGAGCCATCAAAGGGTTGGGGTTCCAGGATTCTGAAACAGGCATTCTGAGGAACTTGAATGCTTGAATGAGCTTGTCCTCTGGGTCTCCCCCACCACTCTCCCACTTCCAAGTAGAGACCCTCTTGCTGGCCTAGTTAAGGTCAGGCATCTACCCCAAAATCAATCAGCTATGACCAGGAATGCAGAGGCAAATTCTTAGCAATTTGTCATTCCTATATACTAAGAGTCTAATAATTCTGGAGAACAGGACAATATTTAGGCCCAACAAATACTATATGTGGCAGTTACTATGGCTTCTAAAACAATCAAATAATTGAACAAATTGATTTTATTAGAGTAAATTAATATTACTTGGGAAGTTGATAAAATAAGAATTGAAGTTGTGTATGCTTTATAAATATTCATGTGTGGAGTGTGAGTGTGTGCACTCACGTGTGTGTGTTTCAATGACTGTAAAGTGATAGTACCTATTAGATTTTTAGGTTATAAGTAAATGCACACTATGATTGACTTGATTCATGTCAGTGTAATTTCCTTGCAGATAGCTTCCATTTGTCAGAAATTAATGGGAACAGAATGTACTATTGTGGATGATGAGTTTCTAAAGATAGCTTTTATGCCACGTGTCCAACTGGACACCCTACCTTGGCCCTGTTGGGTTTATTACTGTTCATTCAGACACTTAAAAATCTCTTGAAAATTCTCCTTCATACCAAATGGAACCAACACTTTCAAATGGATTTTATTTTACTTCTTATTAAACCGCTATACACTAGAAACAGTTTTCATCCCAGAAGGGTTTCTGCATTACAACTTATCAAGCCTCTATATAGTTCAATTCCTGATTAGCAATGTGTCCCCCTAAGAGCTTTAAAGATACACCTTCATATATCTGTAATTTCATCCCTTTCCCATTTTTTCTTTTATCTGCACATTCAAATGTATTTTACTCTTATCTTAGATCTGTCACTCAGCATATGTCAACTTCGAGAGTGCTGGACTATAGCAGTAACTGTCAGTAATGTTTCAGACAAAAGAAGGAGAAAGAAAAAAAGTCAGAATGTATACATCAGATCTCAAAAAGCTGTCCACTCTGATAAACAGCATATCCTAGTATGTTCTTCTAAATTACTTCCATTAGACAATCAAATGACAATCTATATTCTTGCCTGGGAGAAGAAAAGACATTTTCTTTGACTATATGTTATCAAATACCATGTCTAATCTATCCATATCATCTTTTCATTTTAATGTTTCTAAAGCTTTTATTTAAGGCTTTTTTCTTTCCAGTTTATTCTCCCTACACCTCATAACCTCAGCCCCACATTTCCTCTGTGAATTATTTCTTACAATTCATGCTTTCTGCCTGATCTAGCCACCCCTCCACCTCACCTTATTTCACTCTCTGGTCAAACCTCGATTACTGTCCTTGTCACATTTCTTTGAAGGTTCTGATCATGCAAATGACTCCAAAAGTCAACTGCAAGTCCTCCATGGCAGAGACTACAACTTGTCATCTGCACTAGGGGTCTGCTGCATATAAAAATATTACTGTTCAGTGACTATTCACAGATACTTGTCTGCTAAATTGATAACTGGTGAGCAAATAGATGGGTACATGAATGGATACATGAATAACTGGGTTGCTGTCTGTAAGCATATGGGTGCTTTGTAAAAGTTGGTTGAATTGAATTGATCTCTACAAAATAAGTTAAATAGAGGAAAGTAAAATTCTTTAGAAAGATTACCAATTAGTGGATTTGAAAAAGTAAAATATGGGAGCTAAAAATAATAATGTACAAATTGAGTGGATAAAACATAAATGAGAGAGTTTTGAGATATCTATGTATCTTTTAGCAGAAAAGAAACTGAATTTTTACTCATGTAGAGTAACCAAAAGGATAAAATTTTCCTCTTTTAGTGATCACTTTTAAAGGAAAGCCTAAGAAATGTGGGCTCAAATCACATATGATATATTAATTGATATGTTTTTCGTTTCATTTTGTTTTGTGTTTTAATTTCTCTTTTACAACTTTCTTGTAGTAGATTCATAAAAAAAAAAAAAAAAAAAAAAAAAAAAAAAAAAAAAAAAAAAAAAAAACTTGGGTGGAAGTCCTGACTCAACTACTAACTAAAGATGTGACTAGAACTGTGTTATATACAAGCGCTGAACAATACAATGCTTATTTAGTGCCTTCCACATGGCAGAAAACAGACTAAATCATTGACTCTCACAGCCGTGTGATGAAGCATGCATTTTTCCACCTTACAGATGATAAAATTAAAACAGAGGATGGTTAGAAAACTTGTCCAAGGTTACAAAGCTACTGTATTAGTTTTCTATTGCTGCTATAACGACTTACGAGAAACTTGGTGGCTTAAAACAATGAAAATGTATCATCTCAGTTCTGGACACAAAAAGGCTGCAGTCAATTTCCATGGGCTTAAGTCAAGATGCTGGCATGGCTGGTTTCTTCTGGAGACTCACCCAGAGAGCTTATCTCCTTGCCTTTTCCAGCTCTGGAGGCTGCTGCAGGCCTTTGCTCCTTCCTTGCATCACTCCAGCCTCTTGCTTCTATTGTCACATCTCCTACTTCCTCTTCTATGTCAAATCTCCCCATTTCCTTCTTCTAATGATCGTATTTCGAGCCACCTTGATAATCTAGAATAAACTCCCTATCTCGAAATTTTTAATTTAATAACATTGAATTATATTTCCTTACATTTTTGTCATGTAAGAAAACATTCACATGTTCCTGTAGTTAGGATCTGGATATATTTGGAGGACACTATTCAGTGACCACAGCTACTAAGTGCTGGAGCTGAGATTCAATTCTAGGCATTTTGGTGCATAGCTGGTCATAATTCTAGTATGCCATGCTGCCTCTCAATAGTGGGGTATAGACAGCAATAATTGCAAGAAAGAGGACGCTGCTCAATCTAGCCTAATACAAGTAGGATAAAGTGAACCCCAAGGACAAGGATGCAAGAGAACTTCAGGAAGGGTCTAAGCCCATTTATGAAAAGGCTTTAGGAGATATACTTCTGGTTTTCTATGAATGTCTTACCTATCATTTTTCTCTCTGTACTCGCCTTTCTCTGATCTTTGCAGTCTACACTGCAGGAAAGTATCACAATGCAGTTTTATGTGCTTCATTTCTAGTCACACATAAAATGCAAATTTGCCCTCTTTCCCCTCTCTTGTAAGTGACCACTTAGTCTACTCAAGTATGCCAGAGGCCTGGATCTTATAGTATAAATATGGTTTCTGAGTGAAGTGGGATGGTAGCTTAATCCAATTATCAAAAAATTTGTTTAAAGGTTGAGGCTTTGAGAGCTGAGCAGCATTCCAAAGTAACTGTCACCAAAAAAAAAATCTGTGAAAGTTCCGTGAAGGTAGGGATAGTATAGTTCACTTTGTTTTGAAATTTAGGAGAAATGTGACAGTATCTATTTAATCTAGCTCTATAAGAAATAACAGTAAAATTATGAAACAGCAGTTATCAAAAGTAAAAGAGAGACCCCAGGAGATTTTGGATGGTAACTCCCAAAATATCTGTGTTAATTTATTTATTTCCTTCTTTCCTTCTTTCCTTCTTTCCTTCTTTCCTTCTTTCCTTCTTTCCTTCTTTCCTTCTTTCCTTCCTTCCTTCCTTCCTTCCTTCCTTCCTTCCTTCCTTCCTTCCTTCCTTCCTTTCTTCCTTTCTTCCTTCCTTCCTTCCTTCCTTTCCTCCCTCTCTCCCTCCCTCCCTCCCTGCCTTCCTCCTTCTTTCTCTTTTCGTTTCTTTAATTCTTTTATTTTCCTTCCTTTCTTCATTTATTCTTTATTTCTTTGTTCTCTTGCTTTTTTATTTGTTCATTTGTTACTCCACTGAGGGGAAAAAAATGTCATGAAACTGCAAAAGGGGTTCTGAGGCTCTGTTCAGCAACTTTGATGATAGTTTCAGGTGCTCCATCTGGGGACTGTGGGGTCAGCTGAGTATACAGCTGAGGATGGGTGTCAGCCAAGAAAAGGCAGCTCTGATAACATAAAAAGTTAGAATCAGGTCATGTATTCATGTCTTGAGATAGGTTAGAGAATTACCATGCTAATCATTGGTAGAGTAAGATCAGATGCTTTGGGATAGGGGGCTTGAATAAAGATTCAACTATGCATCATAGTGACTGAGGGACTGTAAGCATTTAAAAGCATAGGGTTGTGTAGGACAGTTTCTAAATGATATCTATTAAAGTGTTGATATTAATAATAATAGAAGCAAAGCAGAACAAAACAACTATCACTGTCATGAATGGTAGTCATTGAGTGCTACTTATTTAGTTCAAAGGTATTCCTAAGAAATATGTGTATTAAACAAACCAAGATGTCCACAGAACTCACAACATGGATGCTGCACACTACAAGGGAGGATTAAAAATGCAAGTTACCTAGGACTGTACTATGCAAAAAAAGGGGCAGTAGAGTCTGGTAAAACTGTACAAATTCTGGAGTCATACTTTGAATTTTGCTTCTCTTACTGCCCTGTGTTATGGCTTTGGGAAAGATATTTTGCTTTTTTGAACCTCCATTTTGAAGGAATGCCTAGCTTGTGGGGATGTTCAAAGCATTCATTGAAGAGAATATAAGTAAGGTTGTGGCACACAGTAGGCACTCACCCACAATGCCTTTATTCTCCTTTATCTCTGCCCATAACTCACTTTTTACTGGACTCCACTTATCCACTCTGAACCAATGGCTATGTCAACCACCTGCCCTATGGGCTGACACCAAAATTGTCCTTAATACATATTGCTCAAAAAACAAGTTGATTAAATATCAAATGCTTAATGCAAATCTCTGCGTTATCCACATAGTCTAAAAGACATTGACCCACGTATTAGTCTGTTCTTACACTGCTAATAAAGACATATCTGAGACTGGGTAATAGATAAAGGAAAGAAATTTAGTTGACTCACGTCAGCAGCTGGGGAGCCCTCAGGAAATTATATCATGGCAGAAGGTGTGAAGCAAGCACATCCTCTTCACCTGGTGGCAGCAAGGTGGGAGTGCCAAGCAAAAGGGGTGGGTAAGGCGGGTAAAGGCCCTTATAAAACCAGCAGGTCTCCTGGAAAATCTAATCACATAGTTACTGAAGAAAGCAAGCAGAAGGTAATGCCACACATTGATTAAGTACCTCCACACAAAAAGGCCTCCCTAAATGGCAAGTAGGGATTAGGAAACTACAATTAAAGATAGAGAGATCGGGGTCGGGGAACAAAACGCAAAAAAATTATAAATAAAAGTATTAAAAATATATGAAGGA
>NC_044563.1:130799138-130818863 GCF_007565055.1 Rhinopithecus roxellana | reverse complement strand
TTCCTTTATAACCATGGCCTCAATAGGCTCCCAAATATCACTTTGCAGATTCCACCAAAAAAGTGTTAGCAAACTGCTTCTTAGGCAGAGGTTGTAACTCTGTGAGATGAACTCACAGATCAGAAAGAAGTTTCTCAGAAAGCTTCTTTCACGTTTTGAACGGATGAAAATCCTTTATCTATCAGCGTAGGCCTCAATGTGATCCAAAGAAGCCCTTCTCAGTTTCCCCAAAGACAGTGTTAATGGACTGCTCCACGAAACATAAGTGTAACTCTGTGAGATGAATTCACACATCACCAAGAAGTTTCTAAGAAAGCTTCTTTCTAGTTTTCATCTGTGGATATTTCCTTTGTCACTGTAATGTTCATTGCGCTATGAAGTATCTAATTGCAGATTCCAGAAAACTGTGCTAACAAACTGATCACTGAAGAGAAACGTGTAACTCTGTGAGTTGCATTCACCATGGCAATGCAGTTTCTCAAAAGCTTCTCTTTAGTTATTATGTGAGGATATTCTTTATCACCATGGGCCCCAATAGGCTCCCATTCACTTTGCAGATTCCACGAAAAGTGTTAGCAAACTGCTTCCTGAGGCAGAGGTTGTAACTCTGTGAGATGAACTCACAGATCAGAAAGAAGTTTCTCAGAAAGCTTCTTTCACGTTTTGAACGGATGAAATTTCCTTTATCAGCGTAGGCCTCAATGTG
The DNA here is from genome assembly GCF_007565055.1 of Rhinopithecus roxellana. NCBI lineage: Eukaryota > Metazoa > Chordata > Mammalia > Primates > Cercopithecidae > Rhinopithecus > Rhinopithecus roxellana. Next base: position 130,818,157 of record NC_044563.1, on the reverse strand, counting down.
ATCCAAAGAAGCCCTTCTCAGTTTCCCCAAAGACAGTGTTAATGGACTGCTCCACGAAACATAAGTGTAACTCTGTGAGATGAATTCACACATCACCAAGAAGTTTCTAAGAAAGCTTCTTTCTAGTTTTCATCTGTGGAAATTTCCTTTGTCACTGTAATGTTCATTGCGCTGAAGTATCTAATTGCAGATTTCCAGAAAAATGTGCTAACAAACTGATCACTGAAGAGAACGTGTAACTCTGTGAGTTGCATTCACACATGGCAATGCAGTTTCTCAGAAAGCTTCTCTTAGTTATTATGTGAGGATAATTCCTTTATCACCATGGGCCTCAATAGGCTCCCAAATATCACTTGCAGATTCCACCAAAAAAGTGTTAGCAAACTGCTTCTTAAGGCAGAGGTTGTAACTCTGTGAGATGAACTCACATCAGAAAGAACTTTCTCAAAGCTTCTTTCACGTTTTGAACGGATGAAATTTCCTTATCAGCGTAGGCCTCAATGTGATCCAAAGAAGCCCTTCTCAGATTCCCCAAGACAGTGTTAATGGACTGCTCCACGAAACATAAGTGTAACTCTGTGAGATGAATTCACACATCACCAAGAAGTTTCTAAGAAACTTCTTTCTAGTTTTCATCTGTGGAATTTCCTTTGTCACTGTAATGTTCATTGCGCTATGAAGTATCTAATTGCAGATTTCCAGAAAACTGTGCTAACAAACTGATCACTGAAGAGAAACGTGTAACTCTCTGAGTTGCATTCACACATGGCAATGCAGTTTCTCAGAAAGCTTCTCTTTAGTTATTATGTGAGGATATTCCTTTCACCATGGGCCCCAAAGGCTCCCAAATATCATTTTGCAGATTACACGAACAGAGTGTTACATCTGCTTCTTGGGCAGAGGTGGTAACTCTGTGAGATGAACTCACAGATCAGAAAGAAGTTTCTCAGAAAGCTTCTTTCTCATTTTTATTGGAAGATGTTTCCATTGGCCCCATTGTTTTCAAAGGGATCGGGAATATCTGTTCTCAGATTCCACACAAATAGGGCTAGGCCACGGCCCCACGAAATACAGCTGCAACTTAGTGAGTTGAATTCACACATCACAAAGCGGTTTCTCAGAAAGCTTCCCACTTTAGTAAGACGAGGTTATTTGTGGTCTTGGAGCGCCACCGTGTGTCCTATTGCAGATTCTGCGAAAACTCTGCTAGCAAGTTTCTCAGTGGAAACAATGATGGACATCTGTGGGCTGAATTCACCCACAACAAAGAAGTTTCTGAGAAGGCTTCTCTGCAGGTTTCTCTGAGGATAGTTCCTTATTCAGCATGCGATTCAACGATATCCAAGACATCACATCTGAGATTCCTCAAAATGAGTGCTAGGAAACTCCCCGAGAAAGGGTGATAGAACACTGTGAAATGAATTCACATATCACAAAGCAGTTCGCAGAAAGCTTGGTTCCGCTTTCTCTTGGAGTATATTAGTTTTCTCCTTCTATTCTTCAAAGCTATCTGAAATATCACTTCTCGGAATCCACGGAAACAGTCCTAAGAAACGGCCCCAAAAAACACTGGCGTAACTCTGTGAGTTGCATTCACACATGGCAATGCAGTTTCTCACAAAGCTTCTCTTTAGTTATTATGTGAGGATAATTCCTTTATCACCATGGGCCCCAATAGGCTCCCAAATATCACTTTGCAGATTCCAAGAAGAGTGTTAGCAAACTGCTTCTTGAGGCAGAGGTTGTAACTCTGTGAGATGAACTCACAGATCAGAAAGAAGTTTCTCAGAAAGCTTCTTTCACGTTTGAACGGATGAAATTTCCTTTATCAGCGTAGGCCTCAATGTGATCCAAAGAAGCCCTTCTCAGTTTCCCCAAAGACAGTGTTAATGGACTGCTCCACGAAACATAAGTGTAACTCTGTGAGATGAATTCACACATCACCAAGAAGTTTCTAAGAAAGCTTCTTTCTAGTTTTCATCTGTGGAAGATTTCCTTTGTCACTGTAATGTTCATTGCGCTATGAAGTATCTAATTGCAGATTTCCAGAAAACTGTGCTAACAACTGATCACTGAAGAGAAACGTGTAACTCTGTGAGTTGCATTCACACATGGCAATGCAGTTTCTCAGAAAGCTTCTCTTTAGTTATTAGGTGAGGATATTTGCTTTAATCACCATGGGCCCAATAGGCTCCCAATATCACTTTGCAGATTCCAGCAAAAACGTGTTTAGCAAACTGCTTCTTGAGCAGAGGTTGTAACTCTGTGAGATGAACTCACAGTCAGAAAGAAGTTTCTCAGAAAGCTTCTTTCACGTTTTGAACGGATGAAATTCTTTATCATCAGGCGTACGGCCTCAATGTGATCCAAAAGAGCCCTTCTCAGTTTCCCCAAAGAAAGTGTTATAATGGACTGCATCACGAAACATAAATGTATAGACTCTGTGAGATGAATTCACACTCACCAAAAAGTTTCTAAGAAAGCTTCTTTCTAGTTTTCATCTGTGGAAATTTCCTTTGTCACTGTAATGTCATTGCGCTATGAAGTATCTATTGCAGATTTCCAGAAAACTGTGCTAACAACTGATCACTGAAGAGAAACGTGTAACTCTGTGAGTTGCATTCACACATGGCAATGCAGTTTCTCAGAAATGCTTCTCTTTAGTTATTATGTGAGGATATTCCTTTATCACCATGGGCCTCAATAGGCTCCCAAATATCACTTTGCAGATTCCACCAAAAAGTGTTAGCAAACTGCTTCTTAAGGCAGAGGTTGTAACTCTGTGAGATGAACTCACAGATCAGAAAGAAGTTTCTCAGAAAGCTTCTTTCACGTTTTGAACGGATGAAATTTCCTTTATCAGCGTAGGCCTCAATGTGATCCAAAGAAGCCCTTCTCAGTTTCCCCAAAGACAGTGTTAATGGACTGCTCCACGAAACATAAGTGTAACTCTGTGAGATGAATTCACACATCACCAAGAAGTTTCTAAGAAAGCTTCTTTCTAGTTTTCATCTGTGGAAATTTCCTTTGTCACTGTAATGTTCATTGCGCTATGAAGTATCTAATTGCAGATTTCCAGAAAACTGTGCTAACAAACTGATCACTGAAGAGAAACGTGTAACTCTGTGAGTTGCATTCACACATGGCAATGCAGTTTCTCAGAAAGCTTCTCTTTAGTTATTATGTGAGGATAATTCCTTTATCACCATGGGCCTCAATAGGCTCCCAAATATCACTTTGCAGATTCCACCAAAAAAGTGTTAGCAAACTGCTTCTTAAGGCAGAGGTTGTAACTCTGTGAGATGAACTCACAGATCAGAAAGAAGTTTCTCAGAAAGCTTCTTTCACGTTTTGAACGGATGAAATTTCCTTTATCAGCGTAGGCCTCAATGTGATCCAAAGAAGCCCTTCTCAGTTTCCCCAAAGACAGTGTTAATGGACTGCTCCACGAAACATAAGTGTAACTCTGTGAGATGAATTCACACATCACCAAGAAGTTTCTAAGAAAGCTTCTTTCTAGTTTTCATCTGTGGAAATTTCCTTTGTCACTGTAATGTTCATTGCGCTATGAAGTATCTAATTGCAGATTTCCAGAAAACTGTGCTAACAAACTGATCACTGAAGAGAAACGTGTAACTCTGTGAGTTGCATTCACACATGGCAATGCAGTTTCTCAGAAAGCTTCTCCTTAGTTATTATGTGAGGATAATTCCTTTATCACCATGGGCCTCAATAGGCTCCCAAATATCACTTTGCAGATTCCACCAAAAAAGTGTTAGCAAACTGCTTCTTAAGGCAGAGGTTGTAACTCTGTGAGATGAACTCACAGATCAGAAAGAAGTTTCTCAGAAAGCTTCTTTCACGTTTTGAACGCATGAAATTTCCTTTATCAGCGTAGGCCTCAATGTGATCCAAAGAAGCCCTTCTCAGTTTCCCCAAAGACAGTGTTAATGGACTGCTCCACGAAACATAAGTGTAACTCTGTGAGATGAATTCACACATCACCAAGAAGTTTCTAAGAAAGCTTCTTTCTAGTTTTCATCTGTGGAAATTTCCTTTGTCACTGTAATGTTCATTGCGCTATGAAGTATCTAATTGCAGATTTCCAGAAAACTGTGCTAACAAACTGATCACTGAAGAGAAACGTGTAACTCTGTGAGTTGCATTCACACATGGCAATGCAGTTTCTCAGAAAGCTTCTCCTTAGTTATTATGTGAGGATAATTCCTTTATCACCATTGGCCTCAATAGGCTCCCAAATATCACTTTGCAGATTCCACCAAAAAAGTGTTAGCAAACTGCTTCTTAAGGCAGAGGTTGTAACTCTGTGAGATGAACTCACAGATCAGAAAGAAGTTTCTCAGAAAGCTTCTTTCACGTTTTGAACGGATGAAATTTCCTTTATCAGCGTAGGCCTCAATGTGATCCAAAGAAGCCCTTCTCAGTTTCCCCAAAGACAGTGTTAATGGACTGCTCCACGAAACATAAGTGTAACTCTGTGAGATGAATTCACACATCACCAAGAAGTTTCTAAGAAAGCTTCTTTCTAGTTTTCATCTGTGGAAATTTCCTTTGTCACTGTAATGTTCATTGCGCTATGAAGTATCTAATTGCAGATTTCCAGAAAACTGTGCTAACAAACTGATCACTGAAGAGAAACGTGTAACTCTGTGAGTTGCATTCACACATGGCAATGCAGTTTCTCAGAAAGCTTCTCCTTAGTTATTATGTGAGGATAATTCCTTTATCACCATTGGCCTCAATAGGCTCCCAAATATCACTTTGCAGATTCCACCAAAAAAGTGTTAGCAAACTGCTTCTTAAGGCAGAGGTTGTAACTCTGTGAGATGAACTCACAGATCAGAAAGAAGTTTCTCAGAAAGCTTCTTTCACGTTTTGAACGGATGAAATTTCCTTTATCAGCGTAGGCCTCAATGTGATCCAAAGAAGCCCTTCTCAGTTTCCCCAAAGACAGTGTTAATGGACTGCTCCACGAAACATAAGTGTAACTCTGTGAGATGAATTCACACATCACCAAGAAGTTTCTAAGAAAGCTTCTTTCTAGTTTTCATCTGTGGAAATTTCCTTTGTCACTGTAATGTTCATTGCGCTATGAAGTATCTAATTGCAGATTTCCAGAAAACTGTGCTAACAAACTGATCACTGAAGAGAAACGTGTAACTCTGTGAGTTGCATTCACACATGGCAATGCAGTTTCTCAGAAAGCTTCTCTTAGTTATTATGTGAGGATAATTCCTTTATCACCATGGGCCTCAATAGGCTCCCAAATATCACTTTGCAGATTCCACCAAAAAAGTGTTAGCAAACTGCTTCTTAAGGCAGAGGTTGTAACTCTGTGAGATGAACTCACAGATCAGAAAGAAGTTTCTCAGAAAGCTTCTTTCACGTTTTGAACGGATGAAATTTCCTTTATCAGCGTAGGCCTCAATGTGATCCAAAGAAGCCCTTCTCAGTTTCCCCAAAGACAGTGTTAATGGACTGCTCCACGAAACATAAGTGTAACTCTGTGAGATGAATTCACACATCACCAAGAAGTTTCTAAGAAAGCTTCTTTCTAGTTTTCATCTGTGGAAATTTCCTTTGTCACTGTAATGTTCATTGCGCTATGAAGTATCTAATTGCAGATTTCCAGAAAACTGTGCTAACAAACTGATCACTGAAGAGAAACGTGTAACTCTGTGAGTTGCATTCACACATGGCAATGCAGTTTCTCAGAAAGCTTCTCTTAGTTATTATGTGAGGATAATTCCTTTATCACCATGGGCCTCAATAGGCTCCCAAATATCACTTTGCAGATTCCACCAAAAAAGTGTTAGCAAACTGCTTCTTAAGGCAGAGGTTGTAACTCTGTGAGATGAACTCACAGATCAGAAAGAAGTTTCTCAGAAAGCTTCTTTCACGTTTTGAACGGATGAAATTTCCTTTATCAGCGTAGGCCTCAATGTGATCCAAAGAAGCCCTTCTCAGTTTCCCCAAAGACAGTGTTAATGGACTGCTCCACGAAACATAAGTGTAACTCTGTGAGATGAATTCACACATCACCAAGAAGTTTCTAAGAAAGCTTCTTTCTAGTTTTCATCTGTGGAAATTTCCTTTGTCACTGTAATGTTCATTGCGCTATGAAGTATCTAATTGCAGATTTCCAGAAAACTGTGCTAACAAACTGATCACTGAAGAGAAACGTGTAACTCTGTGAGTTGCATTCACACATGGCAATGCAGTTTCTCAGAAAGCTTCTCCTTAGTTATTATGTGAGGATAATTCCTTTATCACCATTGGCCTCAATAGGCTCCCAAATATCACTTTGCAGATTCCACCAAAAAAGTGTTAGCAAACTGCTTCTTAAGGCAGAGGTTGTAACTCTGTGAGATGAACTCACAGATCAGAAAGAAGTTTCTCAGAAAGCTTCTTTCACGTTTTGAACGGATGAAATTTCCTTTATCAGCGTAGGCCTCAATGTGATCCAAAGAAGCCCTTCTCAGTTTCCCCAAAGACAGTGTTAATGGACTGCTCCACGAAACATAAGTGTAACTCTGTGAGATGAATTCACACATCACCAAGAAGTTTCTAAGAAAGCTTCTTTCTAGTTTTCATCTGTGGAAATTTCCTTTGTCACTGTAATGTTCATTGCGCTATGAAGTATCTAATTGCAGATTTCCAGAAAACTGTGCTAACAAACTGATCACTGAAGAGAAACGTGTAACTCTGTGAGTTGCATTCACACATGGCAATGCAGTTTCTCAGAAAGCTTCTCTTAGTTATTATGTGAGGATAATTCCTTTATCACCATGGGCCTCAATAGGCTCCCAAATATCACTTTGCAGATTCCACCAAAAAAGTGTTAGCAAACTGCTTCTTAAGGCAGAGGTTGTAACTCTGTGAGATGAACTCACAGATCAGAAAGAAGTTTCTCAGAAAGCTTCTTTCACGTTTTGAACGGATGAAATTTCCTTTATCAGCGTAGGCCTCAATGTGATCCAAAGAAGCCCTTCTCAGTTTCCCCAAAGACAGTGTTAATGGACTGCTCCACGAAACATAAGTGTAACTCTGTGAGATGAATTCACACATCACCAAGAAGTTTCTAAGAAAGCTTCTTTCTAGTTTTCATCTGTGGAAATTTCCTTTGTCACTGTAATGTTCATTGCGCTATGAAGTATCTAATTGCAGATTTCCAGAAAACTGTGCTAACAAACTGATCACTGAAGAGAAACGTGTAACTCTGTGAGTTGCATTCACACATGGCAATGCAGTTTCTCAGAAAGCTTCTCCTTTAGTTATTATGTGAGGATAATTCCTTTATCACCATGGGCCTCAATAGGCTCCCAAATATCACTTTGCAGATTCCACCAAAAAAGTGTTAGCAAACTGCTTCTTAAGGCAGAGGTTGTAACTCTGTGAGATGAACTCACAGATCAGAAAGAAGTTTCTCAGAAAGCTTCTTTCACGTTTTGAACGGATGAAATTTCCTTTATCAGCGTAGGCCTCAATGTGATCCAAAGAAGCCCTTCTCAGTTTCCCCAAAGACAGTGTTAATGGACTGCTCCACGAAACATAAGTGTAACTCTGTGAGATGAATTCACACATCACCAAGAAGTTTCTAAGAAAGCTTCTTTCTAGTTTTCATCTGTGGAAATTTCCTTTGTCACTGTAATGTTCATTGCGCTATGAAGTATCTAATTGCAGATTTCCAGAAAACTGTGCTAACAAACTGATCACTGAAGAGAAACGTGTAACTCTGTGAGTTGCATTCACACATGGCAATGCAGTTTCTCAGAAAGCTTCTCCTTAGTTATTATGTGAGGATAATTCCTTTATCACCATTGGCCTCAATAGGCTCCCAAATATCACTTTGCAGATTCCACCAAAAAAGTGTTAGCAAACTGCTTCTTAAGGCAGAGGTTGTAACTCTGTGAGATGAACTCACAGATCAGAAAGAAGTTTCTCAGAAAGCTTCTTTCACGTTTTGAACGGATGAAATTTCCTTTATCAGCGTAGGCCTCAATGTGATCCAAAGAAGCCCTTCTCAGTTTCCCCAAAGACAGTGTTAATGGACTGCTCCACGAAACATAAGTGTAACTCTGTGAGATGAATTCACACATCACCAAGAAGTTTCTAAGAAAGCTTCTTTCTAGTTTTCATCTGTGGAAATTTCCTTTGTCACTGTAATGTTCATTGCGCTATGAAGTATCTAATTGCAGATTTCCAGAAAACTGTGCTAACAAACTGATCACTGAAGAGAAACGTGTAACTCTGTGAGTTGCATTCACACATGGCAATGCAGTTTCTCAGAAAGCTTCTCCTTAGTTATTATGTGAGGATAATTCCTTTATCACCATGGGCCTCAATAGGCTCCCAAATATCACTTTGCAGATTCCACCAAAAAAGTGTTAGCAAACTGCTTCTTAAGGCAGAGGTTGTAACTCTGTGAGATGAACTCACAGATCAGAAAGAAGTTTCTCAGAAAGCTTCTTTCACGTTTTGAACGGATGAAATTTCCTTTATCAGCGTAGGCCTCAATGTGATCCAAAGAAGCCCTTCTCAGTTTCCCCAAAGACAGTGTTAATGGACTGCTCCACGAAACATAAGTGTAACTCTGTGAGATGAATTCACACATCACCAAGAAGTTTCTAAGAAAGCTTCTTTCTAGTTTTCATCTGTGGAAATTTCCTTTGTCACTGTAATGTTCATTGCGCTATGAAGTATCTAATTGCAGATTTCCAGAAAACTGTGCTAACAAACTGATCACTGAAGAGAAACGTGTAACTCTGTGAGTTGCATTCACACATGGCAATGCAGTTTCTCAGAAAGCTTCTCCTTAGTTATTATGTGAGGATAATTCCTTTATCACCATGGGCCTCAATAGGCTCCCAAATATCACTTTGCAGATTCCACCAAAAAAGTGTTAGCAAACTGCTTCTTAAGGCAGAGGTTGTAACTCTGTGAGATGAACTCACAGATCAGAAAGAAGTTTCTCAGAAAGCTTCTTTCACGTTTTGAACGGATGAAATTTCCTTTATCAGCGTAGGCCTCAATGTGATCCAAAGAAGCCCTTCTCAGTTTCCCCAAAGACAGTGTTAATGGACTGCTCCACGAAACATAAGTGTAACTCTGTGAGATGAATTCACACATCACCAAGAAGTTTCTAAGAAAGCTTCTTTCTAGTTTTCATCTGTGGAAATTTCCTTTGTCACTGTAATGTTCATTGCGCTATGAAGTATCTAATTGCAGATTTCCAGAAAACTGTGCTAACAAACTGATCACTGAAGAGAAACGTGTAACTCTGTGAGTTGCATTCACACATGGCAATGCAGTTTCTCAGAAAGCTTCTCCTTAGTTATTATGTGAGGATAATTCCTTTATCACCATGGGCCTCAATAGGCTCCCAAATATCACTTTGCAGATTCCACCAAAAAAGTGTTAGCAAACTGCTTCTTAAGGCAGAGGTTGTAACTCTGTGAGATGAACTCACAGATCAGAAAGAAGTTTCTCAGAAAGCTTCTTTCACGTTTTGAACGGATGAAATTTCCTTTATCAGCGTAGGCCTCAATGTGATCCAAAGAAGCCCTTCTCAGTTTCCCCAAAGACAGTGTTAATGGACTGCTCCACGAAACATAAGTGTAACTCTGTGAGATGAATTCACACATCACCAAGAAGTTTCTAAGAAAGCTTCTTTCTAGTTTTCATCTGTGGAAATTTCCTTTGTCACTGTAATGTTCATTGCGCTATGAAGTATCTAATTGCAGATTTCCAGAAAACTGTGCTAACAAACTGATCACTGAAGAGAAACGTGTAACTCTGTGAGTTGCATTCACACATGGCAATGCAGTTTCTCAGAAAGCTTCTCCTTAGTTATTATGTGAGGATAATTCCTTTATCACCATGGCCTCAATAGGCTCCCAAATATCACTTTGCAGATTCCACCAAAAAAGTGTTAGCAAACTGCTTCTTAAGGCAGAGGTTGTAACTCTGTGAGATGAACTCACAGATCAGAAAGAAGTTTCTCAGAAAGCTTCTTTCACGTTTTGAACGGATGAAATTTCCTTTATCAGCGTAGGCCTCAATGTGATCCAAAGAAGCCCTTCTCAGTTTCCCCAAAGACAGTGTTAATGGACTGCTCCACGAAACATAAGTGTAACTCTGTGAGATGAATTCACACATCACCAAGAAGTTTCTAAGAAAGCTTCTTTCTAGTTTTCATCTGTGGAAATTTCCTTTGTCACTGTAATGTTCATTGCGCTATGAAGTATCTAATTGCAGATTTCCAGAAAACTGTGCTAACAAACTGATCACTGAAGAGAAACGTGTAACTCTGTGAGTTGCATTCACACATGGCAATGCAGTTTCTCAGAAAGCTTCTCCTTAGTTATTATGTGAGGATAATTCCTTTATCACCATGGGCCTCAATAGGCTCCCAAATATCACTTTGCAGATTCCACCAAAAAAGTGTTAGCAAACTGCTTCTTAAGGCAGAGGTTGTAACTCTGTGAGATGAACTCACAGATCAGAAAGAAGTTTCTCAGAAAGCTTCTTTCACGTTTTGAACGGATGAAATTTCCTTTATCAGCGTAGGCCTCAATGTGATCCAAAGAAGCCCTTCTCAGTTTCCCCAAAGACAGTGTTAATGGACTGCTCCACGAAACATAAGTGTAACTCTGTGAGATGAATTCACACATCACCAAGAAGTTTCTAAGAAAGCTTCTTTCTAGTTTTCATCTGTGGAAATTTCCTTTGTCACTGTAATGTTCATTGCGCTATGAAGTATCTAATTGCAGATTTCCAGAAAACTGTGCTAACAAACTGATCACTGAAGAGAAACGTGTAACTCTGTGAGTTGCATTCACACATGGCAATGCAGTTTCTCAGAAAGCTTCTCCTTAGTTATTATGTGAGGATAATTCCTTTATCACCATGGGCCTCAATAGGCTCCCAAATATCACTTTGCAGATTCCACCAAAAAAGTGTTAGCAAACTGCTTCTTAAGGCAGAGGTTGTAACTCTGTGAGATGAACTCACAGATCAGAAAGAAGTTTCTCAGAAAGCTTCTTTCACGTTTTGAACGGATGAAATTTCCTTTATCAGCGTAGGCCTCAATGTGATCCAAAGAAGCCCTTCTCAGTTTCCCCAAAGACAGTGTTAATGGACTGCTCCACGAAACATAAGTGTAACTCTGTGAGATGAATTCACACATCACCAAGAAGTTTCTAAGAAAGCTTCTTTCTAGTTTTCATCTGTGGAAATTTCCTTTGTCACTGTAATGTTCATTGCGCTATGAAGTATCTAATTGCAGATTTCCAGAAAACTGTGCTAACAAACTGATCACTGAAGAGAAACGTGTAACTCTGTGAGTTGCATTCACACATGGCAATGCAGTTTCTCAGAAAGCTTCTCTTTAGTTATTATGTGAGGATAATTCCTTTATCACCATGGGCCTCAATAGGCTCCCAAATATCACTTTGCAGATTCCACCAAAAAAGTGTTAGCAAACTGCTTCTTAAGGCAGAGGTTGTAACTCTGTGAGATGAACTCACAGATCAGAAAGAAGTTTCTCAGAAAGCTTCTTTCACGTTTTGAACGGATGAAATTTCCTTTATCAGCGTAGGCCTCAATGTGATCCAAAGAAGCCCTTCTCAGTTTCCCCAAAGACAGTGTTAATGGACTGCTCCACGAAACATAAGTGTAACTCTGTGAGATGAATTCACACATCACCAAGAAGTTTCTAAGAAAGCTTCTTTCTAGTTTTCATCTGTGGAAATTTCCTTTGTCACTGTAATGTTCATTGCGCTATGAAGTATCTAATTGCAGATTTCCAGAAAACTGTGCTAACAAACTGATCACTGAAGAGAAACGTGTAACTCTGTGAGTTGCATTCACACATGGCAATGCAGTTTCTCAGAAAGCTTCTCCTTAGTTATTATGTGAGGATAATTCCTTTATCACCATGGGCCTCAATAGGCTCCCAAATATCACTTTGCAGATTCCACCAAAAAAGTGTTAGCAAACTGCTTCTTAAGGCAGAGGTTGTAACTCTGTGAGATGAACTCACAGATCAGAAAGAAGTTTCTCAGAAAGCTTCTTTCACGTTTTGAACGGATGAAATTTCCTTTATCAGCGTAGGCCTCAATGTGATCCAAAGAAGCCCTTCTCAGTTTCCCCAAAGACAGTGTTAATGGACTGCTCCACGAAACATAAGTGTAACTCTGTGAGATGAATTCACACATCACCAAGAAGTTTCTAAGAAAGCTTCTTTCTAGTTTTCATCTGTGGAAATTTCCTTTGTCACTGTAATGTTCATTGCGCTATGAAGTATCTAATTGCAGATTTCCAGAAAACTGTGCTAACAAACTGATCACTGAAGAGAAACGTGTAACTCTGTGAGTTGCATTCACACATGGCAATGCAGTTTCTCAGAAAGCTTCTCCTTAGTTATTATGTGAGGATAATTCCTTTATCACCATGGGCCTCAATAGGCTCCCAAATATCACTTTGCAGATTCCACCAAAAAAGTGTTAGCAAACTGCTTCTTAAGGCAGAGGTTGTAACTCTGTGAGATGAACTCACAGATCAGAAAGAAGTTTCTCAGAAAGCTTCTTTCACGTTTTGAACGGATGAAATTTCCTTTATCAGCGTAGGCCTCAATGTGATCCAAAGAAGCCCTTCTCAGTTTCCCCAAAGACAGTGTTAATGGACTGCTCCACGAAACATAAGTGTAACTCTGTGAGATGAATTCACACATCACCAAGAAGTTTCTAAGAAAGCTTCTTTCTAGTTTTCATCTGTGGAAATTTCCTTTGTCACTGTAATGTTCATTGCGCTATGAAGTATCTAATTGCAGATTTCCAGAAAACTGTGCTAACAAACTGATCACTGAAGAGAAACGTGTAACTCTGTGAGTTGCATTCACACATGGCAATGCAGTTTCTCAGAAAGCTTCTCCTTAGTTATTATGTGAGGATAATTCCTTTATCACCATGGGCCTCAATAGGCTCCCAAATATCACTTTGCAGATTCCACCAAAAAAGTGTTAGCAAACTGCTTCTTAAGGCAGAGGTTGTAACTCTGTGAGATGAACTCACAGATCAGAAAGAAGTTTCTCAGAAAGCTTCTTTCACGTTTTGAACGGATGAAATTTCCTTTATCAGCGTAGGCCTCAATGTGATCCAAAGAAGCCCTTCTCAGTTTCCCCAAAGACAGTGTTAATGGACTGCTCCACGAAACATAAGTGTAACTCTGTGAGATGAATTCACACATCACCAAGAAGTTTCTAAGAAAGCTTCTTTCTAGTTTTCATCTGTGGAAATTTCCTTTGTCACTGTAATGTTCATTGCGCTATGAAGTATCTAATTGCAGATTTCCAGAAAACTGTGCTAACAAACTGATCACTGAAGAGAAACGTGTAACTCTGTGAGTTGCATTCACACATGGCAATGCAGTTTCTCAGAAAGCTTCTCCTTAGTTATTATGTGAGGATAATTCCTTTATCACCATGGGCCTCAATAGGCTCCCAATATCACTTTGCAGATTCCACCAAAAAGTGTTAGCAAACTGCTTCTTAAGGCAGAGGTTGTAACTCTGTGAGATGAACTCACAGATCAGAAAGAAGTTTCTCAGAAAGCTTCTTTCACGTTTTGAACGGATGAAATTTCCTTTATCAGCGTAGGCCTCAATGTGATCCAAAGAAGCCCTTCTCAGTTTCCCCAAAGACAGTGTTAATGGACTGCTCCACGAAACATAAGTGTAACTCTGTGAGATGAATTCACACATCACCAAGAAGTTTCTAAGAAAGCTTCTTTCTAGTTTTCATCTGTGGAAATTTCCTTTGTCACTGTAATGTTCATTGCGCTATGAAGTATCTAATTGCAGATTTCCAGAAAACTGTGCTAACAAACTGATCACTGAAGAGAAACGTGTAACTCTGTGAGTTGCATTCACACATGGCAATGCAGTTTCTCAGAAAGCTTCTCCTTTAGTTATTATGTGAGGATAATTCCTTTATCACCATGGGCCTCAATAGGCTCCCAAATATCACTTTGCAGATTCCACCAAAAAAGTGTTAGCAAACTGCTTCTTAAGGCAGAGGTTGTAACTCTGTGAGATGAACTCACAGATCAGAAAGAAGTTTCTCAGAAAGCTTCTTTCACGTTTTGAACGGATGAAATTTCCTTTATCAGCGTAGGCCTCAATGTGATCCAAAGAAGCCCTTCTCAGTTTCCCCAAAGACAGTGTTAATGGACTGCTCCACGAAACATAAGTGTAACTCTGTGAGATGAATTCACACATCACCAAGAAGTTTCTAAGAAAGCTTCTTTCTAGTTTTCATCTGTGGAAATTTCCTTTGTCACTGTAATGTTCATTGCGCTATGAAGTATCTAATTGCAGATTTCCAGAAAACTGTGCTAACAAACTGATCACTGAAGAGAAACGTGTAACTCTGTGAGTTGCATTCACACATGGCAATGCAGTTTCTCAGAAAGCTTCTCCTTAGTTATTATGTGAGGATAATTCCTTTATCACCATGGGCCTCAATAGGCTCCCAAATATCACTTTGCAGATTCCACCAAAAAGTGTTAGCAAACTGCTTCTTAAGGCAGAGGTTGTAACTCTGTGAGATGAACTCACAGATCAGAAAGAAGTTTCTCAGAAAGCTTCTTTCACGTTTTGAACGGCATGAAATTTCCTTTATCAGCGTAGGCCTCAATGTGATCCAAAGAAGCCCTTCTCAGTTTCCCCAAAGACAGTGTTAATGGACTGCTCCACGAAACATAAGTGTAACTCTGTGAGATGAATTCACACATCACCAAGAAGTTTCTAAGAAAGCTTCTTTCTAGTTTTCATCTGTGGAAATTTCCTTTGTCACTGTAATGTTCATTGCGCTATGAAGTATCTAATTGCAGATTTCCAGAAAACTGTGCTAACAAACTGATCACTGAAGAGAAACGTGTAACTCTGTGAGTTGCATTCACACATGGCAATGCAGTTTCTCAGAAAGCTTCTCTTAGTTATTATGTGAGGATAATTCCTTTATCACCATGGGCCTCAATAGGCTCCCAAATATCACTTTGCAGATTCCACCAAAAAAGTGTTAGCAAACTGCTTCTTAAGGCAGAGGTTGTAACTCTGTGAGATGAACTCACAGATCAGAAAGAAGTTTCTCAGAAAGCTTCTTTCACGTTTTGAACGGATGAAATTTCCTTTATCAGCGTAGGCCTCAATGTGATCCAAAGAAGCCCTTCTCAGTTTCCCCAAAGACAGTGTTAATGGACTGCTCCACGAAACATAAGTGTAACTCTGTGAGATGAATTCACACATCACCAAGAAGTTTCTAAGAAAGCTTCTTTCTAGTTTTCATCTGTGGAAATTTCCTTTGTCACTGTAATGTTCATTGCGCTATGAAGTATCTAATTGCAGATTTCCAGAAAACTGTGCTAACAAACTGATCACTGAAGAGAAACGTGTAACTCTGTGAGTTGCATTCACACATGGCAATGCAGTTTCTCAGAAAGCTTCTCTTAGTTATTATGTGAGGATAATTCCTTTATCACCATGGGCCTCAATAGGCTCCCAAATATCACTTTGCAGATTCCACCAAAAAAGTGTTAGCAAACTGCTTCTTAAGGCAGAGGTTGTAACTCTGTGAGATGAACTCACAGATCAGAAAGAAGTTTCTCAGAAAGCTTCTTTCACGTTTTGAACGGCATGAAATTTCCTTTATCAGCGTAGGCCTCAATGTGATCCAAAGAAGCCCTTCTCAGTTTCCCCAAAGACAGTGTTAATGGACTGCTCCACGAAACATAAGTGTAACTCTGTGAGATGAATTCACACATCACCAAGAAGTTTCTAAGAAAGCTTCTTTCTAGTTTTCATCTGTGGAAATTTCCTTTGTCACTGTAATGTTCATTGCGCTATGAAGTATCTAATTGCAGATTTCCAGAAAACTGTGCTAACAAACTGATCACTGAAGAGAAACGTGTAACTCTGTGAGTTGCATTCACACATGGCAATGCAGTTTCTCAGAAAGCTTCTCCTTAGTTATTATGTGAGGATAATTCCTTTATCACCATTGGCCTCAATAGGCTCCCAAATATCACTTTGCAGATTCCACCAAAAAGTGTTAGCAAACTGCTTCTTAAGGCAGAGGTTGTAACTCTGTGAGATGAACTCACAGATCAGAAAGAAGTTTCTCAGAAAGCTTCTTTCACGTTTTGAACGGATGAAATTTCCTTTATCAGCGTAGGCCTCAATGTGATCCAAAGAAGCCCTTCTCAGTTTCCCCAAAGACAGTGTTAATGGACTGCTCCACGAAACATAAGTGTAACTCTGTGAGATGAATTCACACATCACCAAGAAGTTTCTAAGAAAGCTTCTTTCTAGTTTTCATCTGTGGAAATTTCCTTTGTCACTGTAATGTTCATTGCGCTATGAAGTATCTAATTGCAGATTTCCAGAAAACTGTGCTAACAAACTGATCACTGAAGAGAAACGTGTAACTCTGTGAGTTGCATTCACACATGGCAATGCAGTTTCTCAGAAAGCTTCTCTTTAGTTATTATGTGAGGATAATTCCTTTATCACCATGGGCCCTCAATAGGCTCCCAAATATCACTTTGCAGATTCCACGAAAAAGTGTTAGCAAACTGCTTCTTAGGCAGAGGTTGTAACTCTGTGAGATGAACTCACAGATCAGAAAGAAGTTTCTCAGAAAGCTTCTTTCACGTTTTGAACGCATGAAATTTCCTTTATCAGCGTAGGCCTCAATGTGATCCAAAGAAGCCCTTCTCAGTTTCCCCAAAGACAGTGTTAATGGACTGCTCCACGAAACATAAGTGTAACTCTGTGAGATGAATTCACACATCACCAAGAAGTTTCTAAGAAAGCTTCTTTCTAGTTTTCATCTGTGGAAATTTCCTTTGTCACTGTAATGTTTCATTGCGCTATGAAGTATCTAATTGCAGATTTCCAGAAAACTGTGCTAACAAACTGATCACTGAAGAGAAACGTGTAACTCTGTGAGTTGCATTCACCATGGCAATGCAGTTTCTCAGAAAGCTTCTCCTTTAGTTCTTATGTGAGGATAATTCCTTTATCACCATGGGCCTCAATAGGCTCCCAAATATCACTTTGCAGATTCCACCAAAAAGTGTTAGCAAACTGCTTCTTAGGCAGAGGTTGTAACCTCTGTGAGATGAACTCACAGATCAGAAAGAAGTTTCCTCAGAAAGCTTCTTTCACGTTTTGAACGGATGAAATTTCCTTTATCAGCGTAGGCCTCAATGTGATCCAAAGAAGCCCTTCTCAGTTTCCCAAAGACAGTGTAATGGACTGCTCCACGCAACATAAGTGTAACTCTGTGAGATGAATTCACACATCACCAAGAAGTTTCTACGAAAGCTTCTTTCTAGTTTTCATCTGTGGAAATTTCCTTTTGTCACTGTAATGTTCATTGCGCTGATGAAGTATCTAATTGCAGATTTCCAGAAAACTGTGCTAAAAACTGATCACTGAAGAGAAACGTGTAACTCTGTGAGTTGCATTCACACATGGCAATGCAGTTTCTCAAAGCTTCTCTTTAGTTATTATGTGAGGATAATTCCTTATCACCATGGGCCCCAAAGGCTCCCAAATATCATTGCAGATTACACGAACAGAGTGTTACCCATCTGCTTCTTTGGGCAGAGGGGTAACTCTGTGAGATGAACTCACAGATCAGAAAGAAGTTTCTCAGAAAGCTTCTTTCTCATTTTTATTGGAAGATGTTTCCATGGCCCCATTGTTTTCAAAGGGATCGGGAATATCTGTTCTCAGATTCCACACAAATAGGGCTAGGCCACGGCCCCACGAAATACAGCTGCAACTTAGTGAGTTGAATTCACACATCACAAAGCGGTTCTCAGAAAGCTTCCCACTTTAGTAAGACGAGGTTATTTGTGGTCTTGGAGCGCCACCGTGTGTCCTATTGCAGATTCTGCGAAAACTCTGCTGGCAAGTTTCTCAGTGGAAACAATGATGGACATCTGTGGGCTGAATTCACCCACAACAAAGAAGTTTCTGAGAAGGCTTCTCTGCAGGTTTCTCTGAGGATAGTTCCTTATTCAGCATGCGATTCAACGATATCCAAGACATCACATCTGAGATTCCTCAAAATGAGTGCTAGGAAACTGCCCCGAGAAAGGGTGATAGAACACTGTGAAATGAATTCACATATCACAAAGCAGTCTCGCAGAAAGCTTGGTTCCGCTTTCTTTGGAATATTAGTTTCTCCTTCTATTCTTCAAAGCTATCTAAAATATCACTTCTCGGAATCCACGGAAACAGTCCTAAGAAACGCCCCAAAAAACACTGGCGTAACTCTGTGAGTTGCATCACACATGGCAATGCAGTTTCTCACAAAGCTTTCTTTAGTTATTATGTGAGGATAATTCCTTTATCACCATGGGCCCCAATAGGCTCCCAAATATCACTTTGCAGATTCCAAGAAAAGAGTGTTAGCAAACTGCTTCTTGAGGCAGAGGTTGTAACTCTGTGAGATGAACTCACAGATCAGAAAGAACTTTCTCAGAAAGCTTCTTTCACGTTTTGAACGGATGAAATTTCCTTTATCAGCGTAGGCCTCAATGTGATCAAAGAAGCCCTTCTCAGTTTCCCCAAAGACAGTGTTAATGGAGTGCTCCACGAAACATAAGTGTAACTCTGTGAGATGAATTCACACATCACCAAGAAGTTTCTAACAAAGCTTCTTTCTAGTTTTCATCTGTGGAAATTTCCTTTGTCATGTAATGTTCATTGCTATGAAGTATCTAATTGCAGATTTCCAAAAACTGTGCTAACAAATGATCACTGAAGAGAAACGTGTAACTCTGTGAGTTGCATTCACACATGGCAATGCAGTTTCTCAGAAAGCTTCTCCTTAGTTATTATGTGAGGAATTCCTTTATCACCATGGGCCTCAATAGGCTCCCAAATATCACTTTGCAGATTCCACCAAAAAGTGTTAGCAAACTGCT
>NC_044563.1:130753759-130799038 GCF_007565055.1 Rhinopithecus roxellana | reverse complement strand
TTGTACTCAAGCAAGCAAAACATTTCCTAGTCTCCATTGCAAGAGTATGACATAAATTCAAAGCTCTCAACTGTCATAAGTGGTATGTCTATCTCATAATGTTTGTGTACGCACTAAATAGATAATGCATGTACTTGGCATATAGGAGGTAAATGGATGTTATTCTTATTGATATTGTTGTTATTATTCTATTCTACCATTAAACTTCAAAACTGCTGTAAATTCCTTGGGCTAAGTTTCAGAATGTCAGAATAAAATGAAATAACTCCTTTCGTATTCAGACCTTTGTGTGGCAGAATCTGCTCTTAAAATGTTTTACTCTAAGCAAAACATGAAAACTAACCAACTATACCTATACCACTTAACTTTCTGAGTGCAGGCTTTCTCATGTAAAAGATACAAATCTAAAGAGAAATGCTCTGAAAATATTAAACATCATACAGTATTACCATCAATGGGTTTTACCCATGATTACTGCCTAAATATATAGCTCAAAACTCAGTTGATCCTGATCCTGATCATCTCTCATTAGATCTGTGAATGAAAAGGAGACCAATTTAGCATGGCTTTATAATGAATTGATGAAGAATAGGATTCTAAGAAATACAAGCCTTGTCTCTCAAGATATGATAGTTGACATTGACTTAGAGAGGTTTTTTTTTTTTTTTTTAAGGACAAAAACAGTCACTATTATGCCAAAGAACAAAACATCAAACAAAATATAGTTCCAATCACAGAACAATCAAGCAACTGCAAACCTTAAGCTGGGTTTAAAGAGCTTTACAATTCTATTTTTACAAAAAGAAAGTTGAAAAACTGCAAACACTCGCCCCTCTTTTTCCTAATTATTTTTGCTCCATTTAACATAAAACAAGTAGGTGAAAAAATATTTACAAGCTGCTATTACAATTGATGTAATGAATTTATTTGAGAATGTGGAAAAGGGACAATATGAATCCTCCAGATCACCTCCTATTGTTACTAGCTCTCCCTTCACACTGTAACCTTTAAAATTGCAGTTTTCTTTCTCTAGAACTAGCACGTGTTTTCTTCCCTTTCTAACTCTTGCTTATTTTTCACATTATATAACCTAGACCTCTTCCTTTCAGGCCTTGCCTGAAACCTCAACTGTCCCCTGGGTTGGGCTCCCACCGGCTCCCATACCACCTTGAATGCAGCCCTCTCTGGACACCTAGCTCAATTACACATCCCTCCACAAGACTGTCAGCTCCGGAGAACCAACTGGGACACATTTTGTCAACTGCATCCTTTGGTGAAATACCAGGACATTCAAGAGGACAGATTTATTTCCACACACACCATGCTCCCTCTCACCCCTGCACACTTAGTGCTCGCTAGCTCTCTCACACGCATGCACCCTCGCAATTAGATATTTACACAGACCATAGACTCAGACACTTTCACACTCCCTCATGGAGTATAAAGATGCTGTAACTATGCATAACCACCAAACCTCTGTCAAAACAGAGGCCTGACTGAAGAGGCGGGATTTGAAGCCAACAACTCTGTCAGTTTCTTTCTATTCCTCCAACTTCCTCTAAAATGAATGGATAGTATACTCTCCCTGCAGGCTAGATGCCAGGGATATGACAGATTTGGTACCAATCACTGTGGAGAATCATCAAATATGTGCCAAAAGTAAAGCCAGCCTGAAGACTGAGTCTTGAGTTTTCACTGAAAGCACATTACTAAGAATACACACTCCAGCAAATCCACAGCCCAAAATAGCACTTGTATTTACCAACTGGTCTTCTCAGTTTACACTCTTACTAGCAGTATAAAATATTTCTAATCAAATATTAACATTACTAAAGACAGGTGGCTTAGTTGAACACAATGCTTAACAGAGCTGTAAAGATGCAAACAACCTAACATTCAACTTTTAATCTACCTTTTCCAATGCTAAACTCTCAAACTGTCTTTTCCAATACTAATTGTATCAGAAATCAGCTAAAGAATGAACATTTCTTGAGGCTATGGTGAGCTATAATTACACCACTGCACTCCAGCCCGGACAACAGAGAAAGACCTCAAAAAAAAAAAAAAAAAGAAAAAAGAAAAAAAAGTTAAATTCCAGCAATGACATTTTACTGGCAATGTTCGTTTATGTAACTAATTAAGTGCTCTATTACCTTCTGCCTTTAGAATTTCATTTTTAAAATTAGAAGATAGTAGGAAATTAGACAGCTGGAGATCACTGATTCCTTATGTGTTTAATTGTGAAAAAAGTAGAGAAGATGTAATAAATCTTAGAACTATCTATTACATCTAAAAGGAAAAATGTTACATTGTCTCTCTTATAATCAATTTTATAAATTAACTCTCATATTCAGTATTTAAAGGTGATTTAGAAAGCACATATGAAATCAAGGCTTACCTACATGGGTAAATTTAGTCTAAAAAGTCTGCTTACATTTTAAAACATATAAATGAAAGTAGCTACTAAACTTGATGCTCTGGAACTTGAATTTTTCAGCCTTCTTCAGCCAACACTTTTGTTTTCATAACAGTGTCATCTGTTTTATTTTTTATTTATTTTATTTATTTATTTATTTATTTATTTATTTATTTATTTATTTGAGATGGAGTCTCACTCTGTCGCCAGGCTAGAGTGCAGTGGCGCAATCTTGGCTCACTGCAACCCCCGCCTCCCAGGTTCAAGGGATTCTTCTGCTTCAGCCTCCCGAGTAGCTGGGACTACAGGTGCATGGCACCACACTCAGCTAATTTTTGTATTTTAGTAGAGATGGGGTTTCACTATGTTGGCCAGGATGGTCTTGATCTCTTGACCTCACAATCCACCCGCCTTGGCCTCCCAAAGTGCTGGGATTACAGGCGTGAGCCAACACACCCAGCCAACAGTGTCATTTAACTCAAAGAGAAAATACATCTGGAAGTAAAGTTCTAAAAATCCACTGGAATATGTATTAAAAAAAAAAACTCTCATAACAATGCACTTTTCATACACCCTAGTGCTATGGTTTAAATATCCCTCCAAAATTCAGAGTGGAATTTAACTGTCATTGTAATGGTATTAGGAGGTAGAACCTTGAAGAGGTGATTACGTCATGAGAGCTCCATCCTCCTGAATGAATTCATGCCATTCTCACGGGAGTGGGTTAGTTATATCAGAATTGGGTTCCTAATGAAAGGATAAGTTTGGACACATTTATCTCTTGGTCTAATGTGCTCCCTTGACCTTCCAACATATTAAGAGGCAGCACAAAGATGTCAGATGCCAGTACCATGCTCTTGGACTCTCCAGACTCCAGAACCAAGAGCCATATATTTTCTTTATAAATTACCCAAGCTGTGGTACTCTGTTGTAGCAATAAAAAAAAAAAAAAAAAAAAAGTGGTCTAAGACACCTAATAAGAACACAAGTCTCAATAATGGGCAGTAAAACTAAACCAGCAAAAGAACCGACATGCTAAGAAACATCTAAAAATATACGAGTCATATGAGTGGCCTGAACTATGTTGCTCCTTAGGCCCTGCTCTCATCAATGCCACACTTCTCTGCTGCTTGGATTCTGGATCTTTGAATATACCTAGATACAGGAATTTGGGCAGAATGCAGTAATTAGTCCCAGCCATCAAATATAGGGTATTCCTCATCAATATCTTTTTCTCTCACCTCCACCCTAATCAGAGGCACAATTTGGATCACATGCAAGCATAAATAGATTACAAAGGCCTTTTTTTAAAAATGGGGGAGTGTGACTGGGCATTGTGGCTCACATCTGTAAACCCAGCCATTTAAGAGGCCAAGTCAGGTGGATCAGCTGAGCTGCAGAGTTCAAGACCAACTTGGGCAACAGGGTGAAACTGCATCTTCATAAAAAAAATAATAATAATTAGCTGGGGAGGTCGTGGTACAGCACCTACAGTCCAAGATACTCCAGAGGCTGAGGTGGCAGGATCGCTTGAACCTGGGAGTGAGAGGTTTCAGTAAGCAGAGATGATGCCCCTGCATTGCAGCCTGGGCAACAGAGCCAGACCCTGTCTCAGAAAATAAAATAAAATAAAAAATAAGGGGGGTATGCTTCAATTGACACCATCAAGAACATAGAATGATAACACTCTGAATGGGAGGAAATATTTGTAAATCATATATCTAATAAGGGACTTGTATTCAGAACACATAAAGAATTTTTGCAACTCAATAATGAAAAAGACAACTCAATATTTGTAAACAGGCAAATGATCTGAATAGACATTTCTCCAAAAACATGAATAACTAATAAGTAAATGAAAATACTTGCTACATTAGTCACTAAGGAAATACAATCAAAATCACATTGAGATACCACTCTACAACCACTAGGATGGCTATAATAAAAAAGACAATAACAAGTGTTAGTGAGGATGTACAGAAATTGGAACCCTTATACATGATTGATGGGAAGGTAACATGCAGTTGCCTGGAAAACAGTTTGGTAGTTTCTTAAAATGTTCAATATAAAGCTACCACAGAATCCAGCAATTCCACTCCCAGATATATACCCAAGGAAAATAAAAACATATGTTCATATGAAAACTTATACATCAATGTTCATAGCAGCATTTTTCATAGAAACAAAAAAGTGGAAATAACACAAATCCTACCAATTGATGAATGGATAGGTATGCTATATCTCTACAACGGAATAGTATTGGGCAATTAATAAGAATGATGCACTGATAAAAGCTGCAGTATGGATTAACTTCAAAAACATTAATCTAAGAAAGAAGCCAGTTACAACAGACCAAATGTCGTATAATTCTGTTTATGTGAAGCGTCTTGAATAGGCAAATCTATAGAGGCAATAAAGAGATTACTGTAGGAAGTGGGGAGGATGGGAAGTGACTGCCTAAGAGGTTTCTATTTGGGGTGATGAAAGTATTCTAAAATTAGATAATGATGATACTTACAAAACTCTGTAAATACACTAAAAAATCCAACTTTACACGTCAAATAGGTGAATTTTACAGTATATAGATTATATCTCAAAAAAGCTGCTTTAAAAAGGGAACGAGGAGGATGCAGTAACACACGGTATTTCCCGGTGCCTTTGAAGACTGAATAGTTATGATCAGATCTTTTGTCACTTTGGAAAAATGTTTCCATGTTTAAATCCAACACTAAACAAGACACGAAAATAAAGTATCATTGAAGAAACTGGGGTCCTGGAGACAGCAGCAAAATAGTATATGCATTTTAGGGAAAATACGTGTATTAAAATAGGTCCACGGAATACAGGTGGTGTAAAGGCTTTGGCAAACAATGGGTAAATATTTCTCAGCGGAACCAAAGAGCTTAATGAAAGCTGTTTAAAACCAACAGCAGCAGCAACAGCAGCAGCTTTTCCAAGTGCCTATTGCTCTCAGTATCTCAAACTGACAGATTTTAGGATCTGCTACTCCTACAATTAACAAGCATCTCAAAGCACGATCAGTAACGGGCAGCGAGAGTGAGGTAATAAGACTCGAGGACCAGCTCCTTACACGTGGGATAGCTGTCTTGCACTCTATACTGCTACTTTCTTTGGGAAAGCCTTGGTTTCCAGTGGCTGAATTCGGAGGCCCAAGCACCGCAGCGCTAACCTAGCAGCCCTGAATTACTCGGCGGTTCCCAGGCCTGCAGGGGAGCAAGGAGGGTGTTCTGGAACCACAGGGGTCACGGGTCGCAGGTCCCTGGCGCGCAGGAGCAGCAGAGAAATCTGTGGGGCGCCGAAACCAACCCCACTCACCCCAGGCGGGGGACTCTGCCCTGCAGTCCCGGTTTCGCGCTGGGCACGCCATGCTGCGAACCTCCCTAGGACTCAGGCCGCAGGGCGGCCAACGTATCCCGGGCCCCCGCGCCGCGGGTGGCGGTGTGCAGGAAGCACACCCTTGACGCCTCTTGGCGCGGTCCTACCTTCCTCAGTCAACACTTCGAGGAGATTCGGGTCGCCCATCTTCGCCAGCTCGTTAATGACACCGGTGCCCGAGAGGCAGCAGGAGACGTGCAGCTGAGACGGGCGTGGAGATCTGGACCAGGTGCTGAATCTGACTGTGGGAACCCGGAGTCGCTGCTGCTGGATTTCTAAGGGACTGCTCTTCCTTCTGCAGGCCTCCTTCTTCTCCTCCTCCTTTTTCTCCTCCTCCTCCTCCTCGGACTCGACAGTCTCCGGGCGCCTCAGCCAGCCGGCCTTCTTCTCCAGCGGGTACTTCCACTCGACCCGGTCCCCGACAACCTGCTTCGTGTGCTTGGCCCCGCGCTTCCCCACCCTCACCCGGTAGCGCTCTTGGGCGCTCTCCCAGTACTTCTCCAGACACCTGTCCCTGTGCCTGCCCGGCAGCCGATCTCGCAGCCGCCACTCCTCCCGGCGCTCGCCAGGGTCCTTTCCACTCCCGCCCTCTGGCAGCTTTCCTTTCCCCTGCGCTCCGTCCCTGTTGTTTCCACGCTTCTTTCCCCGCCTACAGACTGCAAGACCAGCCGGCGCCCCACCCTCGGAGACCGCCATCTCCCCGCCCCCCGGCCTGGCTGGCTCCACGCCAGCCACCTCCTCTCCGCTCAAGCCGTCCCCAGGTCCCTGCTCTGCCGCCTCCCGCACCTCCTCCGGACCCGCAGCCTCCCGTCCCTCCTCGGGACCCGTCGCCTCCGGTCTCTCGTTGGGACCCGCCGCTTCCCGTCCCTCCTCAGGACCCGCGGCCTCCGGTCTCTCCTCGGGACCCGCCGCCCACCGGCCCTGTTGGCCGGCCTCCTCCATTCTCTACAGGCTTCGCACGTCCTTTTCCACTGGGTCCACCCACGACCAGGAATCCTGGTTCCCCAGGGCTGCCGCCTCTCTCCTGTCAGAATCCTCCTCCTCCGATCCCCACAGGGGGTCCTGATGCTCCCTCAGCCGGTTGGCCCGGTCCTCATCGATCCGCTTGGCCCTAAGCCCAGCCTGCGTGCCACTCGGAGAGAACCCCCTTCCAGTTGGGAGTTACTTTTTGTCGCGTGGGGAAAAGACCCTTTCCCTTAAAGGAACCCCTCCCTATTTAAGGCCGGCGCATGGCTGGAGACCAAGATGCCAGCAGCCCCTGCCCCATAGCGTCTGGAGCGGGAGTATTACCTTTTCTCCTGGCCCTGCCTGCTTCCTGGGCTCCCAGCAGGATCTCTGCCCTCTACAGGTGAGGGAAGGTCATTCCATGTGGCCTGAGTTCCAAGTCAGCCTCTGCCCCTTTGTTAGTGTGGGGTAAGTTTCTCTAAGTTTCAATTTTCACATCTTTAAAGGAGAATGATAATAATACCCACCTCCTAGGGTACTATTATCATAGGGTGTTGTGAGAAACACAGTGCACAGTCCTTGGCACAGAATGTGTTAAACATTTAACTGCTATTAAGATTAACCCATATTATAGTCCAGCTGGTATGACGCCTGTCATCATCTCAGCTGGACGATGTCGCTCGAAATCTCAGGAGTTCAAGACTAGCCTGGGCAACACAGGGATACCCCTGTCTCTACAAAAATTGGAAAATTAGCCGGGCATGGTGGCAGGCACCTGTGGTCCCAGCTACTCAGGAGGCTGAGATGGGAAGATCTCTTGAGCTCAGAAGATTGAGACTACAGGGAGCGACAATCATCCCACTGCACTCCAGCCTAAGCGATGGAGAGCAAGACCCTGTCTCAAAAGAAAGGGAAGAAAAGAAAAAAGAAAAGAAAAGAAGAGGGAGGAAGGAAGGAGGGGAAAAAAAAAAAAAGAAAATTAACCCATATTACATTGATCCCTACTCCATTTCAAAGGGTTGCTTTGTTTCCCCCGTCCACTTCCTGCCCACCCCAACCAGAACTTTAACCTCAAGAATGGGTCCTTCTACTCCTCTCAGGCCCCTCTGCATTAGTTCTGTGCTTCTGAGACCCGATCAACTGCCAACTACACAATAATTGAGAGACTAGATTCACTGTCTAATGGGGGGGAATAAGACTGATGATGAACTAACGGTGAGGCAGAGGTCTCAGCTGAGAGCCTTGAATGCTGAGGAGGGAGTGACTGTATTAGTCTGTTCTCATGCTGCTAATAAAGACATACCTGAGACTGGGTAATTTATAAATGAAAGAGGTTTAATGGACTCACAGTTCCACATGGCTGGGGAGGCCTCACAATCATGGCAGAAGGCAAAGGAAAAGCAAAGGCACGTCTTACATGGGGGGAAGGCAACAGCTTGTGCAGGGGAACTCCCATTTATAAAACCATCAGATCTCCTGAGACTTACTACCACTAGCATAGTATGGGGGAAACCACCCCCATTATTATCTCCACCTGGCCCTGCCCTTGACACATGGGGATTATTACAATTCAGGGTGAGAATTATTACAATTCGCTGGGCATGCCATGCAGCAAACCATATCAGTGACTCTGAGTTTAGGACAAGGATGGGGTGATTTGAAAGTCAGGATGAGGTAACCAAAGAAGTCTTGACCTTTCTTCATTTTTCTGCTACTGCATTCCCTTCCCCACCACCATTCTATTGATATTTCAGAACCGAGAATCGCTTTTTGCAAATGAGAAAACAGGCCTAGAGAGAAGTGTTTTGGTAAAGGTTATGATTAACCACAGAACTGGAAATCAGTTTTGCCCCTATACCTTACTTTCCTTCTTATATGTCTAGGAATACATGAGTTCTTGTCAAGTGATTTGAGACTATATGTAGGCAATTCCTTACTTGATGTAATTTGGAATTGTGTTTTAAAGGTGACGATACATAAGCATAGACTTACACATTAAATTATAAAGACTAATTGTGATAGAAATGTTTGGTTATCATCTCTTGATTATTAATCCTTGTTTGGGCTTCTAAGAAAATTTCTACAATATGAATGTTTTCCAATATTTTTCCTGTATATCAGGTATTTTTCTAGGTGCTGTGGACATTGTGAGTTAAGAGCTGGGGAGAATCTTTGCTTTATATAGATTAAGTTAAAATAAATAAAATAAAATTATTTTTCTATTATTTTATATAATTTCTTGCTTCTTTTTTTTATTCTGTTCTGTATTTGAAATGATGTGTATAAGAAGACATTATATGTTGATGATTTGGCTCCAAATTAAATGAAACATTTTGAGGCTCAGTTTGCTTAGATTTTTATCAACATACTTTAAACTTTGTTATAAGAGTTGAAAACCAGCTATGTTCTTTTAATAAAGGTCTGGGTTGTGACCATAACTCTTTAGATCTTGAGAAATATTTTCTGTATTCATATCATTGACATATTTTATATTGCTTATCCATTTATAATTTTAGGATATGCGCATTTTCTCCTCCATTACTATACTCTGCATCGTTAGATGCAATCTTTAACCATACATTTCTAGAATTACGTTCTGAGTAATATATACATGTTCCTTTAATGTAATTGAATATTCAGTTAAGTATTGAATGCAGCCCAAAAGTTGTCTTTTTTATTGAATTCAGCCCAAAAGTTGTCTTTTTTAACCCTCCAAATGATTTCAGCCTTTGTTTAAATTATTACAAGCATCTGGTAACACTTTTTCTTATTTGCCTTTTATATCTTATACTGAGTAGTATGCCAAAGTTTTTAAACGACGATGTAAGCATAGTTAGAAAGATATAAATGGTGATATTTTGGAAACTAAACTATCAACTGGCACATTACAGTATTTGTATGCCTGCTGATCAGTAAAAGTGTGAATTCCCTATAGGAAAGGCATCACAGGAATGTAAGTATATAGTGTGTGAAAAAAAGAGCCTAAGCTGTATGAAAGTTAAATGTATACTCTTAAGCCACTCCTGCATGTGAAGTTTTTATTATTCTAGCAGGCTGATTCAATCACTGAACTTAACTCAAATTAAAGGGCATAACTTTACAAGCTAGACTCCGAAGATCCAGAAAAGGCCTTAGGAAGCCACCTAATAATATATATTTTCCTTCTGGTGTTTAAAGCAAGGATATGGTACCTCCCATCTGTGGCCTGGATTGGTTTCCTTTTTTTTTATTTCTTTTTTTTTTCTTTTTTTTTTTTTTTTGAGAGGGAGTCTCGCTCTGTCGCCCAGGCTGGAGTGCAGTGGCCAGCTCTCAGCTCACTGCAAGCTCCGCCTCCCGGGTTTACGCCATTCTCCTGCCTCAGCCTCCCCAGTAGCTGGGACTACAGGCGCCGCCACCTCGCCTGGCTAGTTTTTTTTTTTTTTTTGTATTTTTTAGTAGAGACGGGGTTTCACCGTGTTAGCCAGGATGGTCTCGATCTCCTGACCTCGTGATCCGCCCGTCTCGGCCTCCCAAAGTGCTGGGATCACAGGCTTGAGCCACCGCGCCCGGCCCTTTTTTTTATTTCTTTACAAGTCAAAGCTTTGAATCCTGGAAGTTCCCTCCTTTTGGACTTCTTATCATGCAATGGTTTTAAAATTCATTTATTCCATGTATTTTGAATATCTCTGCAGGTCACATAAAATGGCATACTCTAATACATGGAGCATTGTGCAGGAATGAAAAGACATGCATTAAATCTCTGTCCTTACCCCTTAATAAGGTGGGCAGCACAACGATCATGGACAGATGACTTGGCTTCTTTGATCCCCAGCTCCCTTCTCTGAATATGAAGTTTCTTAACTTGTTCAAGCTATTGAATGGCTCACATACAACAACATTTGTTGTAAAAGTCAAATAAATCCTATGCATGAAAGGACTTTGGAAACAATTAAAACGTACCAAAATATGAAAAAGTTTTACTGACTGGCAGAGGTAAAGTTAAATTAATAAAGTTGCCAGAAGGTAGGAATACTAGTTGAGGGTGTTGTTTCCCCCACACTCCTACAAAATGCTGCTTCCACAGTTTCTCTGGAATTTGCAGTGACTTTCTGACTCCACATATTCACTACTCCTTGGTTTCAAAGGAGGGTCCAAATCTCTTTATTTTCCTAATTGATCACCTTGAATCCTGACATTTTTAGGCCCCAGGCCTTAACAATAAGCCTCAGTCCTCTTTACTAGCTTGTTCATTTCTGCCTGCCATCTTTCATTCTTCTCAGAAAAAGCTCACTTTATGGGCTGATACCTGGAACACTAGTGGTCATCAGAAAATGGGGTTTAATACTTGACAGTC
Source organism: Rhinopithecus roxellana (assembly GCF_007565055.1). Classification (NCBI taxonomy): domain Eukaryota; kingdom Metazoa; phylum Chordata; class Mammalia; order Primates; family Cercopithecidae; genus Rhinopithecus; species Rhinopithecus roxellana. The sequence goes on along the minus strand of NC_044563.1, from coordinate 130,787,948 downwards.
ACATGCATGCTTGATATTTCCCAATCTCAGTGCCTAGGATGGCATATCCCCTCTCTCTTATAACCAGAAAACTGTCATTTGTCCTCAGACTAAAGAGATCATGGAGAACTGTTTCAGCAATAGATATGGAGCAAGAAAGCTTATTCTCTCCTACACTTTGCATATGCTACTGCATTAAATCTCAAGATGATATGAAATACATGCTTATCAGACATTTATTGTATTTACTGCATGTCTTGGCTCATCCTTTTTCAAAACAACCAACTTTATTGAAATATAATTTATATTTGTCTTAGTCCACTTAGTGTTGCTGTTACAGAATACCCAAGGCTGGGTAACTTACAAAGACAAAGAAAAGAGGTTCATTTGGCTCCTGATTCTGGCAGCTGGAAGGTTCAAGATTGAGCAGCTGTATCTGGTGAGGGCCTCAGGCTCCTTTAACTCATGATAGAAAGTGGAAGAACAGACCTGTGTAAAGAGATCGCATGGCAAGAGAGGAATCAACAGAGAGAAAAGATGAGGAAGCCAGACTGTCCTTAACAACTTGCTCTCATGAGGGCTAATCCATTCCTGTGAGAGAAAGAACTCACCCCCCTTGGAGGGCATTAATCTATCCATGAGAGATCTGCCTGTATAACCCAAACTCTTTCCACTAGGTTCCAGTTCCAACATTGTTAAATTGAGGATCAGATTTCAGCATGAATTTTGGTGGGGAAAAACCACATCCAAACTGTAGCAATATTGGAAATTATATTTGTATTAATAATTAAATTGCCAATTGTAAGAGTACAATTAGAGAAATTTTCTGACACGTACAGTATATGCTTATGTAAACATCACACATTCATTATATAGAACATTTTCAAAAACCACCCCATTCAACTTTGTAGTTAATCCCCTCTCATTCTATCCACTGGCCCCTCACATCCACTGATATGCTTGCTCTTATTGCACCTTCTTGGCTCACCTTTTTACTCTAATCTTTACTATAGTAAATATCTGTGAACACATAACAGGACCTTGCCTTAGCTCTATCTTATACCTTGTGCATTCTGTCCCAGGGCCTCTATACCACCGTAATGTGGGTTGCCTATTCATCTCCACAATTCTACCCTGACATATGTGCAAAACTGTAAGTAGGAGGAAGTTAGGGCAACACAGGGCAACTCTGAACAATAGGTCATGATGGGTAAATATTTCCTTTTTCCATTCTTTCAAGGGGCAATTCTGAGATGCATTTTGCAGAGCTCTTTAGGTATTCTTTAGAGACCAATACTTATTTGCCCATAATGGTAGCTAGCTCAATAGCATGTTCCCTGATTGGCTCTCTTTTCATGTTTGAGTCTTCCAAGCCCCCCATTTCTCTTACTAGGGATCATTTCCAAAAATAATCTTCCTGTATATAAGTCTAATATCAGGCTCTGCTATTAGAGGAAATCCACACTAAAACAGCATTATTGTATTATCCCTTAAATAATTCATTAAGGAAACTGAGGCTAAAAGACGTTAAATAACTGTCTAGAATTGCATCACTATTAAAAGATAGAGTAATAGCTTAGTTTCAGGATAGCCCATCTACAAAGTTCATGTACTTAATCACCATATTGCTTTTCAAGGCAGAAACAAATCAGCTTTGATTTTTGTCCAATATTTTAATAAATTGTACTACCAGATTTTATTGTCATTTCTTCTTTTAAATTGTCTCCCTCACCAATTATTGGAAATGACTTCATCTAGCTGAAAGCCACAGTGGGTAATTTTAGGGAAACATCCAAAATTCACTACTGCTTCTCATTTCCTACTGCTGTGACTTTACCTCCACTCTCTTTGATTCATACAATAGCCATCAGTCGATTTTTATTTCTTCCAACCAGACAATATTGCGTAGTGGAAAGTGTGTTGGCTTGATGGAATTGATTTCAAATCCTAGCTCTCTCATTTTTTAACTTGGGTAATATTGGATCCTTTAGCCTCCCTGTGCCCCAGTTTTCTTATTTGTACACTGGAGAAAATAATTTATACTTTTTGGTGGATTAAATGTAACAACTCTTATCTTTGTTTGTTCAGATAGGAAACTACAGGATCCCACTTTTATTTTATTGTATTTGTTGTTATTTTTTTGTTAGGTTCATTTTAGGCAGTAGAGATTTGGAGAAGATGGAGCCTTTTGTTGTTAAATTCAGACTTATTCCTTTAATTTTCATGAAAATATTTATTTTTATTTGTCTATAATACTTCTAGTAACCTATAGCACAAACCCAAAGATTTCTGAATTTTAAAATGAAGTACATGATGCATAAGAATGCCAATACAAATATTGCTTGAAACAATGAAAGGAACTCTTAAGAGCCAATGGACTCACATATTGATTAAAGTACTCCATTAAGCAGTATTCAGATGATTATTACTGCTGTGGCAATGAAATAAAAGCTTCTGAGAAATAGAATGTTCCCATTAAAAGATGATTTAATACTTAGATTCAATATGCTGTTGGCCAATTCACATTCCCTGAAATAAGTTCAACACTAAAATTCTAAAAGGGTCCTTAAAACTGGTTAATAGAAAACCAAACCAAACTTGATGGAAATACAGGAACTTCAAATTCGGGAAAGCATACTATTCATGCACGCTAAAATCAGCCAGACTTATAAAATATGTTTAAGAAAACAAAGTCTATTTTCAAAGTATCTAATTTATATGCAGCTTCAACCATGAGTACAAAGAGAGTGAAATTAAAGAGTTTCATTGACTGAGTGGTTACATCTGGGGTTTTATCCTGTGAATTAAATCATCTTTTGTGTTCTCCACCCACTGGCTACATGATTTTCACCAGAAGCATCAGAAGCATCAAGACCATATTTGACATCCCACAAATGATGAGCATGCTTGTAAAAGAGCCTTCTATGGTTTGTAATTTTATCTTTTAAGGAGAAAGTTGTTAATTACATTTTTTATTTAGCCTCCCCACGCTAGATATGTTTTTTTTAAGCAAGTAGTCTCTCCCAGAAAGAATGAGCCCACCCTACTTAATTATATATTTGCTTTCCATTGAAGGGATGGTTCTAATCTGGAATTGCCAGAAAAGTCATCTACAAAGATAAAAAAGAGAGAGTCTGTAAAATAAATACAGGCTGCTTCTAAAATTTACTAGCCACCTCCCATTTCACTGAAGTCAAGGAAGATCTGCAGATGAATGTTAAGGCAAGTTCAGAATGACAGGATGTATGTAGATGGGGTGTTTAGTCAGCAGAGAAAAGAAGTGATGGGTACTCTGAAAATATATTACATCTGTAATTATGTGATTATTTGTTTTCTACTATCTCTACCATTGTTCTGTAAGGACAAGAACCATGTATCTTCTACTTACCACTGCATCTACCAGAGACAAGCATAGGGCATGACATATATATATATTCACTGATTGATGACCAGTTGAATTTCTCCTTCATTGTTTTGCCCTTTGATAGTTTCTTGCATGGTTATCATATCTACCCAACTAGATAGTAGTCATGTAAGAGCAGAAATTATATCTTATATTCCTCTAAAATCTTTTCTAATGGTCTTCTGTTCAAACCAGTGTTGATATCTGTAGGATGTTGGGTTGTTAATTTGGAGGAAAAAAAAGTAAAGGAAAAGATAGAGAAAGAAGAGTGTTAGTGAAGAGTTGTGATGATTTTTCCACAGTATATTTCTAAATATACATTGAACTATATGGAATTGCCAAACGTGACTATTTTTGGCATATTTCTTCTCAATTTCATTTGATTCCGTCTAACTACTGGAGAAACCAAACCAAATAAAACAAAAACACATGGCAGTTAGGGTGGGCAAACTGGAGTCTACATCATAGCTCTGCCATTTGCTAGCTTTAGAATCCTGCATAAGTTTCCAATACTTACCGGGCTTCAGTTTAGAAAACGGCGTAAGACCATTTTGGAGGGTGGTTGTAAAGATTAGATGAGCTGAGAACTCTGAAATTCTCTAACCCATTACAGATGTTTCACTTCCCAATTATCTTGTTCAAGTATCTTAACGTCTCCTTGTCTCAATCTGCTCGACAAAACAGGTAAAATAAATGCAATAGGTTGTTATTAAGAAAAAGGCAATTTAAAGCATTTTGCTATATTATTTGATCCCCTCAATAATACTATGAGGTAGTTATTATTCCCATTTTACAAACAAGGAAACGTAAGTGTGACTCGTAGCTAATGGTCATAGCTATTATATTACACTATACTGTATTATACTACAGTTTTTATAGTGGTTAAAATTCAATTTGTATAAAAATTTATACTCATTCAGACAACAAGATAATGGAGGTAGTATAGGAGATAGAAAAAAGCATGGTGTATGTGTGTGTGTGTGAGAGAGACAGCGAGTGAGAGAGAGACTGAGAGGGAGGGTCTAAAGATGTCTGTGTCTGACTTGCGTCATCCATTTTTCTTCTGGATTGCAGGAAAAAGACGCTAGTATGTGCCATACTTCATAAATCTTTGCATAACTAACCTTCATTTGCTAGGAGCATGAGGTGTTTATCTCCCAGTTCGCAGATCTATTCACATTATAAGTTTGACCATTTTAAATAAAAGAAGGGTAATAGTACAATAGTTTGTATCTTTTTTTCCATTTAAGGAACTTCTGCTTAATCATTTTAACAAACTGATTTCCGTTCTGACTGTGATACTGTTCTAAGAACTTTAATGTATTAGCTCATTTCTTTTTGTTTTTCTTTTTCTTTTTTTGTTTTGAGGCGGCGTGTCGCACTGTCCGTCCAGGCTGGAGTGCGGTGGCGCGATCTCGGCTCACTGCAAGCTCCGCCTCCCGGGTTCAGCCATTCTCCTGCCTCAGCCTCCTTAGTAGCTGGGACTACAGGCACCTGCCACCACGCCCGGCTAATTTTTTGTATTTTTAGTAGAGACGGGGTTTCACCGTGTTAAGCCAGGATAGTCTCGATCTCCTGACCTCGTGATCCGCCCGTCTCGGCCTCCCAAAGTGCTGGAATTACAGGCGTGAGCCACCGCTCCCCGCCCTCATTTAATTATTATAACAACCTCTTACACTAGATACTATTCCCTTGCCTTTTCAGATAAGGAAACTGAGGCACAGAGGGTTTTAGTAACTTGCTGAAGATCACACAGTTGGTATGTTCTGGAGGTAAGGTTTTCACAGAGGTAGATAGGCTCCAGAGATCATGCCTTTCTCTCTGTGCTATTCTGCCTTCTAATGATTTATTTATTTTGTATATTATTAGCTGAAAACTCTTACTACCTAGCAGATGTGTTCTTATGAATAAATGATTATAGTTAATGTTATAGAAATACCTCTGGGGGTGCCCCAACAAAGATACTTCTCTAACTGTCACTAATTGCACGATTAAATTTTTATTCTTTTGAAACACAAGTCACCTTCTTTAAGATGCATTTGGTGTGTGAGAATATAAGGCTAGGTAAGAATGCTAGGATTGTAGAAGAGGAAAATGAATCCTGGAGCATTGGCTAATTGCTGGGCAGTTAAGACTGAATTTGATGACTTCTTAAGGGGAAGGTAGAGGGGGAAAATACAGACTTTCCTATCAGGTTAGGTAGTCACAACAATGAGATAGTTTGTATGAGTTCCAGTTTTTGAATGATGAAGCTGAAGATCAGGAAGGTTAAGGATTTTCCCATGGTCACATAGCTGCTAAGCAGCAGAGTATGGATTGGAAATATGGGTGTCAGACCCCATATGTAAGTGTCATTTCTTCCATTACTCTGGTTATCTTCTAGGGGTGGGGAGAAGTTGGTGAAGAGGTACAACTAGAATATTAAAAAGGAAAACAGGAGAGTATGGAGAAAAATTTTCTAATTTTCTTAGGTTGCCTTGCTTTTGACTTTTTATTTATATTATTTTATTTTATTTTATTTTATTTTTTTTTTTTATTTTTTTTTTTTTTTTTTTTTTTTTTTTTTGAGAAGGAGTCTCGCTCTGTCACCCAGGCTGGAGTGCAGTGGCCAGATCTCAGCTCACTGCAAACTCCACCTCCCGGGTTTACGCCATTCTCCTGCCTCAGCCTCCCGAGTAGCTGGGACTACAGGCGCCCGCCACCTCGCCCGGCTAGTTTTTTGTATTTTTTTAGTAGAGACGGGGTTTCACCGTGTTAGCCAGGATGGTCTCGATCTCCTGACCTCGTGATCCGCCCGCCTCGGCCTCCCAAAGTGCTGGGATTACAGGCTTGAGCCACCGCGCCCGGCCTATATTATTTTATTATAAATTGATGACAAGTTGTAGTCCTCTGTATTCTGCTTTACTTGAACATATTTTATTGATTGGCTGTGATGTATAAAGCACTGTACTTTTTGCTGTTTATGTCTGCAGTTTCAATAGAAGATGGGTAGGGGCAGAGGGATAAACACTTTATAGTTCTAATCGTTAATGGAAATTACGATCTGGCTAGAGAAATAATTTATATATGTTTTTTTGGAACACAGACTAAATTTTTGAACCTGGCATTCAAGGTTATTCCAAATTGAATCAGCCTTCTTGTTACCCTTAAAACTCTCTCCTCCTCACCATGACCTCATCTGACAATTGTCTGGGAACATCCCACTGCCCACTTATGCCTTGGTATTTTGGTAAGCAGAGTTTTTCAGATTTTGTTTTTTTAGTTGAGGGTGCTCCCCTACCATCTAACATAGAAGCTAATGGGCCAGCAGCTGAGGGGAATCGGTCATATGACCTAGAGTTTGTCAATTAAATGTTCTCATTTAGCTCTTTGAAATTGAGCAAATGATACAGAAATAAAAGATCAGAATTAATTCATCATGGTGGTAGATGGGATCTAACAGAAGCCATGCTCAATCACGTCACAATGCCAGCAGCAATATTGAGGATAGCAGGGGGTCCTGGCTAGACTATTTCTGCCAAGAGATAGTTTTTGTGCTTCCTGTTTTTGGGCCCATTGTCACTGCTTTGATTCCTGTCTCTCTCTCAAGCCTGGCCCTCTTATTAAACATTGAATCTTTGAGCCCTGATAGTCTTTTCCTAAGTCCCCCTGTGTTGCTGCAACCAAAAACAGCTAATTGTCTATCTCTCTTTTCAGACTGGTGAAACCTTCTTTTTCTCAAGCATCTTCTGGTATCTTCATTCAGAATTGACTACTTTTCTTTGCGAAATGTGCTAGTTACTATGGAAAGTACATTAAAAATGTAGCTAAATGATTTGAAAGAATATTATTCTCTAAGAGTTTAGTATGGTATAGTATAGTATAAAATCTTTTTATAGTACAAGAAAAAATATACTCTAAACTTAACTGATGAAAATTTATTGTAAGTTTTTAACAAGTGATCTTTTTGGGTGTCTGTCATTTTTCTCCTTATTTCCCTTTTTTCTCTCCTCACTAATTCATTCACTAAATATCCCTGAGCATCTTCACTGTTGCTTGGCATTGTTCTTGGCTCTGGGGATACAACAGTGAACAAGGCAAATAAAGTCTTTATTCTAAAGTAACTTCTTTTTTAGTGCCTAGGGAGAGAAAATAAACAGGTAAAAAAATTAAAATTATCATTTCAAAAAGTTATAGGAAAAATATATCACAGTAATATGGAAAATTATTGAGTCGGGTACATGAGTGTGATTACTTTATATAGAATTTACACTGAGATATTTAGGAAGGCTTATCTGGGAAGATTATGTTTAAGCTGAAGCTTGAATGATAAAAAGCCAATCTTACAAAGAATTGAAGAAGAGTAATCTAGGTAGAGAATGTAGTGCATGCAAGAGTCCTGAGGTAGGGATGAGCATGATATGTTCAAGTCCAGGAAAGGGACCAGTGTGAGGATCATATTAAAGTGTAAATGGCAGGAGAGGAAGAGGGGAAAGGGCCCTTTTACACAGTGCCTAATGGATCACTTTGAAATGTTAAATTTTACTTGAATTTTTCATGGAACACTCTACCTCCATTTTGTATCTCTGGATTTCAACTTTCCTAATTGGAAAAGATCTAACTGAATAGATTGTGCATCACTTTAGTTGTTTGTGTTAAGAGAATACTAACTTCTTTGATAGATAATCCTCAAAATCTTAGTCGTTTAATACTGAGTGGAAGAAAAGTGTATTTCTTACTCCATTAAATTCCCAAATGGTAGTCCTGATCAGTGTTGGGGAGTTCTATTTTACTCAATCTCTTGGGGACACAGACTGATGAAAAATTTACCATCATCAACACAAGGTTTTCATGTTTGCCCTGAAGGTAGAAATTTAGGCTGGGGTGGTGTATTAGTCTGTTCTCACACTGCTAATAAAGACATACTCGAGACAAGGTAATTTATAAAGGAAAGAGGTTTAATTGACTCACAGTTCAGCATGGCTTGGGAGGCCTCAGGAAACTTACAATCAAGGCAGAAGGGAAAGCAAAGACATCCTTCTTCACATGGCAGCAGCAAGAAGTACAGAGTGAAGGCAGAGAAAAGTCTTTTACAAAACCATCAGATCTTGTACGAACTCACTCACTCTCAGGAGAACAGCCTGAAAGTAATCACCTCCATGATTCAATTGCCTCCCACTGGGTCTCCCAGGACAGATGAGGATTGTAGGAACTACAATTCAAGATGAGATTTGGGAAGAAGGACCCAACCAAACTGTATCAGGTGGGTTGGGGACTGGGGACTGTGGGGAGAGAGGAGAGTGTATGATCTTAAGGAAGGGTTTGATGGGCTAACTGGAAGTGATAAGCACCACTTCTCACATCCCTTTGGGTAGTTCAGTCTCATGGCCACACCAAACTGCCCAGGAAACTGGAAAATGTTGTCTAGATAATACCCAGGAAGAAAGGCAAATGGTTCACTCAGTCGTGGCCTGGTTAATGAATTGCATGGAGCTGCCTAACTTGGTAAATAGGCAGGGGAACACAGAGCAGTTGACAGGTATTTTGAGGCTTCTTACCTTATAGGAATGGGGAGTGGGTAAAGAGAGAATGTACTTTGAAAAATGAAATTCAAGTAAATATATTTTTTTTCTAGAATAATACTAAAGTTTAGATAATACACACTACAGAAAATATAGTGATTCTCAATGGAAGTAACATTTCCACAGGTGGATTTAGTGGCTTGAATAGTGTCTCCTTGAAAACATATGTCCACATCCTACTCCCTAGGACCTGTGAATGTGACCTAATTTGAAAATCGGATCTTTATCATATATAACCAAGTTAAGGATCTTGGGGTGACATCATCCTGGAGTTGGAGGTCCCTGTAAATAAGTTTCCCCTTAACATTGTTTTCACTCAGTCTTTCCTATGTACCCCTACATCCCTTCTCCCAGGAAACGTCTCCTCTTATCATTTAATGCCTCAAAGATTATAAAATATTATCAAAATGTATTCTGTTAGTTCAACTTCAGCCAGCATCTAGGCCCTGCTGCAACTTGCTCAGCTCTCCCACTTCATAATCCAACAGCTGGAAGGGAATGAACCTCCGTATACTTGTGATGATGTACACATCCAGTCAAGCTGAAGCTGCTGATGTCCCTGGAGGCCAAAGCAGGGTATTGAAAGGAAGGGAGGAGAATGATTCTCCCCTCAGCTTTCTGGCAACTGAGGCTCAAAGCAGCAGTGCCAGTTCTTAGACTTTCACTAAGTCCCTCATATGAGAGGCTCTGTCATGCTCTGGCCCTAACTCCTCTCTCCCCTAGTATCTCTCACACAATCTAAGGGGCTTTGTGGCAGCAAACATGGTCCCATTGCCTCTACTCTCTTCATCTCTTCCATTGCCTTGGCACCTCTTACAATAAAATAAAATAAAATAATTGTTTCTCCAGCCAAAGCAAAAGCCCTATGTATAGCAATTTATATAAAGCGAACTCTTGGAAAGCGGGAGAAATACTATCTACCCACAAATAGCTCCCCTCCAGGAAATGTATTCACTGCATAAGGAAAAATATTTTTAAAAAAGAAAATAATTTGCTATGGTATGGATGTGTTTTGTCCCTGCCAAAATTCACGTTGAAGTTGAATTGCCAGTGCAGCAGTGTTGGAAGGTAGGGCCTAATGGGAGTCTTCTGGTTTGTGCTAGTAGATCCCTCATGAATAGATGAATGATGTCTCTGTGTCTCAGCAGTGAATGAGTTCTTGCTTTCTTGAGAATAGATTAATTCTCACCAGAGTGCATTGTAAAGCACAATTTTTCCACTGTTTGGTCCCTCTTTGTACACACCCACTTTCCTTTCTGCTTTTCTGCCATGAGTTGAAGCAGCACGAGACCCTCACCAGAAACTGAGCAGATGCCTGTGCCATGCTCTTGGATTTTCTAGCCACCAGAATTGTGAGCCAAATCAACTTCTTAAAAAAATAAATAAATTACCCAGCCTCAGGTAATCTGTTATAGCTCTGCTAAATTATGAAGACAGGATTGTGGGCACAGAGCAAATGTAAAGTTGTCAGAGATAAATGCCTCCTCCCCAAGGCCAGTCCTATTGTGCTCATGAGACTCCAAAGGCTTTGAACTTGTATTCCAGCTTTCGTGTGACTTGTCACTATCTCTAATGCCTAGGGGAAGTCCACTTCTTTGTCTTGGAGGGATATTAGTTTATGAGAAGTTTATAAGGTATAGCTGCTGGGCGTTAGCCACAGGATTTGGGTTGAGAAAGAAAAGAATGGAATCTGGTGATTGCATTAGCCCCATGAAACAGGTATCAGGAGAGTTCCTAGCACCCTCTTAGATTTAGTCTTTTGTACCTGTAGAGGATAAAAGGAGTCCTGCCGAAAGAGAAGGGATGCCAACTGTAACTAAGCAAAGAAACCAACAACAATAGCAGAGAAAAAGGACAGTGAATTAAGTCAAAGAAATGAATTCAAGGTCAGAAACAGAGAACAGAAGCATGTTGTGGAATTAAGTGTGATATGTTGCTATGGTTTAAATGTTTGTGTCCCTTCCAAAGCTCATGTTGAAACTTAATCCTCAGTGCAACAGTTTTAAGAGGTGGAGTCTTTAGGAGGTGATCAGGCCACGAGGATTCTGCCCTCATGAATGGGTTAGTGTCTTTATCAAAGAGCTTGGCAAGGGAGTTTGGTCTGTTTTGCATTTCTTCCATGTAAATGTTTGGACGAACGGAGGCAAGATGGTGCACTTCCGGGTTCTTCTTCACCAACTTTTCCCGCACGCGCAAAAATGCAGCCGGCGCCCGGGAAGGTGCAGACCAACTGGGCATGCGCCAGGTGACGTCAATCCGAAGAGTTACCAAGATTTACCTGGTCGCACCTGCGGAACGCCCCCTGACACGCCCGTGCCCCGCCTACTGCCCTCCCACTCCTAGAAAAGCCGCTCCGGAGGGACGCCAGGCGCGGCCTTCCTCAGTCCTCCACTCCTGTCAGGATGTCAGGACTGCAGGAACTCCGTCCGAGAGCCCCACCGGGGGACTCTGTCGGCCTTCTTTGCCGGAGGCCGACAGACCTCTTCCCCACACCTTAGGTGACCAAAATAAACTTGCAGTTTTGCTCCTACACTTGCCTCTTGCTTACTCGCTGGTTCTTTTGTGCCCGCCCTGGTGGTCTTAGAAAAACAAATCAGTTGGTGCCAAAACCCGGGAGGAGACCCCTCCTCAGGGCCCCCAGGGTCTGGGGAGCCTCCTCCTCCTCCTCGTTCCATGCTGCAGATGGACCAGGACCTGAGACCTGCTTCCCTCACTCTCACGGCCTCTCTGGGGTAAGTGCCCTTGTCTCCTCTTTACCTCCCTCGGCCAAAAATCCTGCGCAGGTCCGAGGCCCACTTTTGAGCCACCAAGTGGCTCGGGAGACCCGTTCAGGATGGAGACGTCCGCCTGACGGTAATCTCCACTTTGGCTCCATGAGCCTCCAGTCTGTCTCTGCTGGTTCCAAAGGACGCTTTGAAGCCAGGCAGAGATCCACTTCCATTTCCATTGTGTAAGTAAAGAGGAAACAAACGGGAAACCCCCCAGTCCAAATTTCCAAAGAGCACCCCCTTAGGGTGCCTCCTAGCCAATTTAAAAACCTTACAGCTTGAACAAGACCTTAGGAGGAAGCAGTTAATTTTCCTTTCCACTGTGGCGTGATCGACCTCAGCAATTTCTGCCAGCGGCTAGGCAAGTGGTCTGAAATTAATTACATACAAGGCTTTTGGGCCTTAAGCTCTCGTCCCTATACTCCTCCTTCTCTCCCCGCTCTCTCCACCCCCTCCCTTCCTGCCCAGACTCCTCCTCCTCCCCCCATCCAGACTCCTCCTTCCTCCTCCTTATAAACTAGTAATCCACTCGGTCCCGTGCCTCCTTCCGGGCTCCCAACTGGCTGTCTTGAGTCCCCTGTCTCTGCCCACACCCTCCTACAGTGTTAGCACCTTTGCGAGAGGTGGCTGGGGCGGAGGGGATAGTCAGAGTACATGTCCCTTTTTCATTGGCCGATCTTTCCAAAATTGAGAAGCGTTTAGGTGATTTCTCAGCTAATCCTACCATATACATAAAGGAATTTAGATACCTTTGTCAGGCCTATGACTTAACTTGGCATAACCTCCAGGTTATCCTAACCTCTACCCTAAACTGACTGAGGTTCTAACCCAATATACCCGGTTAGATCCGGCCTCCCCCACAGGGGCCACCATTTTGGTGTCTTATTTCATTTCTCAACCAGCTCCCGACATTCGTAAAAAACTTCAAAAGGTAGAGGATGGTCCTCAGACACCAATACAAGACCTAGTTAAATTAGCCTTTAAGGTCTATAACTCCAGAGAGGAGACAGCAGGCTCGCCTCAAACAGAAGTTACAGCTCCTAGCAGCGGCTTTACAGCCCAGTCATAACCCCAGGCCAGAGAGTACACACTCCGCAGACTCCAAGGCTACGAAAGGAGCCTGCTTTAAATGCGGCAAGGCAGGACACAACGCCAACAGGTGTCCTCAAGTTCCCCGAGCCCCAACGCAGCCTTGCTATAAGTGCAAGGCATCAGGACATTGGGCCAGTGAATGTCCTAAACCTCGTCCACCAGCAACCCCCTGCCCTGCTTGCCAGCAGGGAGGACACTGGAAGTCTGATTGCCCCACCCTGAGAACAGGTGCTGCGTCTCCACATGACCCCCTTTCCCAGGATCCTGGGAGCTCCTTCCAGCTCCTACATCTGGACGACGACGACAACTGAAGGTGCCGAGACTCGGGGACCCCTATCACCCTCGCCGAGCCGCGGGTAACTCTCCTGGTAGCGGGTAAGACAATTTTTTAATCAACAGCGAGGCTACCTATTCTGTTTTGCCATCCTTCTCTGGACCTAGCCTTCCATCCAATATCTCCGTAGTAGGAGTAAGTGGAAAGCCATCCACTCCACAAAAACTCCACTCCTTAATTGCTGCCTGGCCAACAACTACTCTGCACACTTGTTCCTCATTCCCAGCTAAAAAGGGCCCCTACCGAAAGCAATCAGTGGAAATCAGTTTGGCTTTCCCCCACTCGCCTCAAACTTACTAAATTTTCTTAACTATCTCATACTCCTCAACCTTGCTGGGACCTTCCTTCTGGGTTTTGCCCCTATTCCAACAAATGCTTCCATTCCTCATTCCTATACTAATACTGTGCCTTATTTTATTCTTCATCCGTACATTCAAATGCCAACCATGGTCCCCGACCTTAACGACGCCCCTTAACAGCAGGAAGTAGCCAGACAGACCACAGCACCCCTTATCACCATTATCAATAAAAGGTTGGACTGTTTGGACTAAAGGAGGCAAGATGGTGCACTTCCGGGTTCTTCTTCACCAACTTCTCCCGCGCGCGTGAAAATGCAGCCGGCGCCCGGGAAGGTGCAGACCAACTGGGCATGTGCCAGGTGACGTCAATCCGAAGAGACCAAGATTTACCTGGTCGCACCTGTGGGACGCCCCCTGACACGCCCGTGCCCCGCCTACTGCCCTCCCACTCCTAGAAAAGCCGCTCCGGAGGGATGCCACGCGCGGCCTTCCTCAGTCCTCCACTCCTGTCAGGATGTCAGGACTGCAGGAACTCCGTCCGAGAGCCCCACCGGGGGACTCTGTCGGCCTTCTTTGCCAGAGGCCGACAGACCTCTTCCCCACACCTTAGGTGACCAAAATAAACTTGCAGTTTTGCTCCTACACTTGCCTCTTGCTTACTCGCTGGTTCTTTTGTGCCCGCCCTGGTGGTCTTAGAAAAACAAATCAGTAAGGACATCTAGACAGTGCCATCTATAAGGAATGGGCCCTCACTAGATGCTGAATTTACCAGCAATTTAATGTTGGCTTTCCTAGCCTCCAGAATTGTGAAAAATAAATTTGTGTTCTTTATAAATTACTCAGTTCTGGGAAGTCAGGGACCCCGAACGGAGGGACTGGCTGAAGCCCCGGCAGAAGAACATAAATTGTGAAGATTTCATGGACATTTATTAGTTCCCCAAATTAATACTTTTACAGTTTCTTACACCTGTCTTTACTGTAATCTCTGAACATAAATTTTGAAGATTTCATGGACACTTATCACTTTCCCAATGAATATCCTTGTGATTTCCTATGCCTGTCTTTACTTTAATCTCTTAATCCCGTCATCTTCTTTGTAAGCTGAGGAGGATGAATGTCACCTCAGGACCATGTGATTGTATCAACTGCACAAATAGTTTGTAGAGCATGTGTGTTTGAACAATATGAAATCGGGGCATCTTAAAAAAAGAACAGGATAACAGTGATGTTCAGGGAACAAGAGAGGTAACTTTGAACTGGCCACTGGTGAGCCTGAAGGAACAGAGCTGTATTTCTCCTCTTTCATAAACAAATAGGAGAAGTATCTCTGAATTCTTTTTCTCAGCAAGGAACATCCCTGAGAAAGAGAATGAGCCCTGAAGGTAGGCTTATAGATGGCCCCTTTTTAAGGCGTCTTTTATGGTTGAAGCCAAAGGGATGAAATAAGCTCCGGTCTCCTATAGTGCTCCCAGGCTTATTAGGTGGAGGAAAATTCCCACCTAATAAATTGTGGTCAGACAGGTTATCTGCTCTCAAACCCTGTTTCCTGATAAGATGTTATCAATGACAATGCATGCCCGAAACTTCATTAGCAATTTTAATTTCACTTCATCCGGTGGTCCTGTGATGTCGCTCTGCCTCCATTTGCTTTGTGATATTTCATCACCTTGTGAGGTATGTGATCTCTGTGACCCACAGTCTATTTGTGCACTCCCCCGCTTTTGAAAATCGCTAATAAAAACTTGCTGGTTTTAGGGCTCGGGGAACATCACAGATCCTGCCGACATGTGATATCTCCCCCGACACCCAGCTTTAAATTTCTCTCTCTTGTGCTCTTTCCCTTTATTTCTCAACCCTTTAAAACAAATGAAAGAGGGAGTAATATAGCTCACCAGCGGCCAGTTCAAAGTTACCTCTCTTGTTCCCTGATCATCACTGTTATCCTGTTCTTTTTTTTAAGATGCCCCGATTTCATATTGTTCAAACACACATGCTCTACAAACTATTTGTGCAGTTGATACAATCACATGGTCCTGAGGTGACATTCATCCTCCTCAGTTTACAAAGAAGATGACGGGATTAAGAGATTAAAGTAAAGACAGGCATAGGAAATCACAAGGATATTCATTGGGAAAGTGATAAGTGTCCATGAAATCTTCACAATTTATGTTCAGAGATTACAGTAAAGACAGGTGTAAGAAATTATAAAAGTATTAATTTGGGGAACTAATAAATGTCCACGAAATCTTCACAATTTATGTTCTTCTGCCGGGGCTTCAGCCAGTCCCTCCGTTCGGGGTACCTGACTTCCCGCAACATTCAGCCTCAGGTATTTTGTTATAGCAGTATAAATGGCCTAAGACATACATAAAATATACATAGGTGCTATTTATTCATTTGCTAGGGCTACTATAACAAAATACCACTGATTGGGTGGCTCAAACAACAGAAATTGATTGTCTTACAGTTCTGGAGATAGAAGTCCAAGATCAAAAGCTTAGCACGTTTGTTTTTCCTAAGGTCTCTCTCCTTCACTAGCAGGTGGCCACCTCTTTGCTGTCTTCATATGTTCTTTCCTCTGTGTGCATGCATCCCTGGTATCTCTTTATGTGTCCAAATTTCCTCTTCTTATAAGGACACCAGGCCTATGTGATTAGAACCTAATCCTTATGACCTTATTTAAACTTAATTAACTCCATAAAAGCCCTATCTCCAAACATTTTGAGACACTTGGGAGTGAAGTCTTCAACATACAAATTTGGGGAGAGGGGAACACAAGTCAGCCCATAACGGTTACATACTCAGTAAAATGAACAAATATGGTTTTTAGCACAATATAAACACTAATTCATATTAGTCGTCCAATATCTCTTAAACATTTATTTAATGGAGGTAAAAATTTCGGGATCCTGAATGATATTTGGAAAGTCCAAAAACTGTCAAACTTTCAGAGAGTTAAAAGCTCATTTAAATTTAAAAAAACATTGTTTCAATTCAGTAATTAGGATGCACCCATTTTCAGATATTAATAAAGTAATTCAACATTTATTGAAAGTTAAGATTTTTCTCCACCTTCCTGTAGATGGCAGCTGCCTGCCTTCAGGGAAGGGAATGTTTGAACTCTTCATCTCTGTCTTTCTCCTAACCCACATACTAACTGATGTTTCTGGCTTTCGAGAGGCAAAGGACAGAAGAACGAAAGTAGAGGTGAGAAAAGGCAAGATATGTTATAATTAGGCCAGATATCTTTTTGTCCTCCATCTTCAGCAAATGCAAATGGAACCCTAGTGATCACCATTGATGAACACTCCTCTCCAGCATTATCCTTAACCTGAGTGGATGTACCCTTATTCCAATTGGTTACTTATGGCTTATTTCCCTACCCTTTATCCAACTCCTTGCAGGTCAGAACCCCCTGCCCTTCCAGAGAGCTTTATTGGTCAGTACCATGGATGACCCAATACCGCCTTTTGTTCCTGCATGTTTTATGTCTGTTTAATGAAAAATCTCTCCCATCCTCTTGCTACAGTGAAGTCTGACAGTTCAGGTCTATCCCAATGCACCCCCTTTTACTTTGTTGCCATAGACTACATTGGCATTCTCAGGCACAAATCAGTTAGTGGTCCTCAGCATTTCTCAAATGCAGGATATGCATTTTAATCTCATTAATGGTTCAATAATTACTTCTTTGCCTCAATAAGCTTGAAGAGAGAGAAATATGCCAAAAATATTATTAAAACTTTATAAAATAAGTATTATTGTAGGAATGGTGGAAAAGATTATTTCTTTTCTCTCCATTCATTTTCCATATTTTGAACATTTTACATTGATTTTTAAAATAAAATTTTTATTTTAGAATAGTTGTAGAGTTACAGAAAAATTGCAAAACCATTAGAGTTCCTTTATACCCAACAACTAATTTCTCTTATTACTATTTATTTATTTTAGTGTCTCACTATTTTGCTCAGCCTGGACTTAAACCCTTGAACTCTAGTGATTCTCCCACCTCAACCTCCTGAGAATTTCCCCTATTATTGACATTTTAAATTATATAGTAAATTTGTTAAAATTAATGAACCCAAACTGATACATTACCATTACCTAAAGTTCGCACTTTATTCAGATTTTTTTTACTTTTCACCCAGCGTCCTATTTCTGTTCTAAGATCCCATCCAGGATACCATATTGCATTGTTTGTTTTGTCTCATGCTCCTACAGGCTGTGACAGTTTCCTTGATTTTCCTTATTTTTTGATGGCCTAGACAGTTTTGAGGAGCGCTAGTCAGGGTTTTTGTAGATTGTCACTCAATTGAGATGTGCCTAACATTTTTCTCGTGATTAGACTGGGGTGATATATTTTGGGGAAGAAGATGACAGGGTAAAGTGTTATTTTTATCACATCGTATCAAGGGTAAATACTCTCAGTGTGACTTATTACTACTGATGTTTATCTTAATCACCTGGTTGAAGTAGTGTTTTGCAGATTTCTTTACTGTAAAGTTATGGTTTTTTAACCTCCTTTTTACATTGTATTGTTTGGAAGGAAGTCACAATGCATAGCTTACTCACTTAAGGTAGTTACGCCCTCACATCCTTGAAGACAAAGTAACTACATCAACTACTGGAATTATTTTGCATGTGAAACTTGTCTTTGGTTCTTGATTTATTTATTCAGTCATTTATTTATATCAGTATAGACTCGGATATTTATTTTATACGTTGGGTTATAAGATGCATTTTATTCTCTGAAAAAATTAAGTGCGAAAAACCAAGTAAACAAAAATATTTCTAATTTGGAACAAAATTGAAATACGCTAATAAGTAGCTTATAATGCATTTTGTAAGGACCTCCAATATGACTTTTTAAAGTAAGTTAAATTTAACTAAATACAATTATTGTCATAAAAAACTTTTCTGAATAACATCTAATCACGCTAAAGGGAAGGACTAACAAAATAACTTTTAAAAATATATTTTAAACTAAATAGCTCTTAACATTGTACTTTGATATGCATGTTTATTCTAAAAATAAAATAACTGTATGTATAAATTATAAATTATTTTTATAATAATTATCTTTTAATTATTAAAAATTATTTTTTATTTGCCTGATGGGTTTGTATTTCACAGTAGTATGTGTGTACTGATTCTGAAACTATTCTCTGTGTATTGTGAGATTGAGTGAATGAGTAAAGACATTGATGTAGCCAGAATTTCACTCTTAGACAAGGGAGACATGAATACGGAATAGAGGAAGGCTACAAAGAACCCAGTAGTGTTGGAATGGAATTTTCCAGGGTCTTCCAGAGAAAAGAGATGTATAAGGTGAGTCTTGAACAATTTATGGTGCCACAAAATAAGAATGTAGTCAAAATACTAGTAATAATAATAATAATAACAATAATAGGGCATGTCAAAAGTACAATGGGGTTAACCCAAAATGGTTCCTAGTGGTCAAATCTGGAAAGAATATTAGAATACCAAAATAAATAATGATAGTAATGGATGACAACCCATTGCCTAAAAGAAGAGTCCATGTACCCATACCAATAATAAAAATATAAATGAAGGATTGAGGGAGAATGGAAAACTTAAAAAAATAACAGAAGGCTAACAATTAAATGAAGAGGAATAATGATGTTAGAAAATCACCAACTTGTGATTATCATAGCAGTATATCTTTTAACCTGGAAAAGAATTGATTCTGGCATGAATCATCAAAGGATGATAAAACTACAGTGCAAATTGTGATAAAAAAAGTATATACATAATCACAAAGCATCTTCCCAGAAATTAGTTATTAATCACCATAGATTAGACATCTGATGTGATCTACTCTAGAGAAACATTATGTCATTTGTATGCCAGACAAAAATGTATAGCTTGAACTGAATTACAGGAAAACAAATACAAATTTTTGAGACAGTCTATAGAATACTGGCTTGTATCCTTCAAAAAAGAAAGTCAACGTCACTAGAGATTAAGAAAGCCTACAGACTAGAAATTAAGAAGATATGTAAAGTAAATCCAATATGTAACACTAATTTGGTTTCTTGATTGAAGAAAAAAATTATATAAAGGAATTTATTGGTATAGAGGTGAAATTTGAATATAAAGTATAAATTAAACAATAACAAAATTCATGGCAGTAGTAGAATTACTAATGGCCAGAAAATTATTTTAAAAAATTCTTCAATTATAAAAGTAAGCAATGTAATATAAAACAAAATCAAAATCGTATCGTTCAATGCAGGTAAGTATATAGCAAAATGGATACTATTGTTTATCACTCATATATGCATATTGATGGATATTTAAATAGATAACAATATATCTTCTAACCTGAAAAATTCCAGCTCTTTAAACTTAGGCTAATAAAAATTGTTTTTACTGTATTTATATTTTGAGGGGAACTTATACTTTTTTTGAAATAGAAGTTAATTTTTTTCTCTAACTATAAAATTGGTGTGTTGCCCATTTTAGAAAATTTAGAAAATATGAACAATTTTAAAAGAAAATTAAAAGCATCTATAATTTTACAACATGAATCTAACTACTGTTAATAAAGGCATAGATTGTTTTAAACATTGAGAACATACTTGTATGCAATTCTATTTTTTATTTGTCAAACTTAACATCGTAATGTTATACTGTCATTTTTTAATTTTTGAAGACCTGAATTTTAATGAAAGCATAATATATTATTTATGGCTATAAAGATAATGGACTTTTTTTTTTTTTCCCAGATGGAGTCTAACTCTGTTGCCCAGGCTGGAGTGCAGTGGTGTGGTCTAGCTCACTGCAACCTCCACCTCCCAGGTTCAAGTGATTCTCCTGCCTCAGCCTCTCAAGTAGCTGGGCGCGCACCACCATGCCCAGCTAATTTTTGTATTTTTAGTAGAGACGGAGTTTCGCCATATTGGCCAGGCTGGTCTTGAACTCCTGACCTCAGGTGATCGCCCCCCCTTGGCTTCCCGAAGTGCTGGGATTACAGACTATTCTTTACTCTGTAGAGCATTAAGCTTATTTTCATTTTTTTCACTATGCTATTGCTCTAGCACATTTCTCTGTACATTTATATTTTACATGCCTCTTTATTTTCTTAAGTAAGTTTTAAAGAGATACAAATTTTCAGGTTTAAAAATCTATCTATTATCTATCTAGTAGCTAGTTAGCTACATAGCTACCTACCCACCCAACCACCTACTTACCTACCTATCCACACATGTTTCCACGTTGCTTTCTGAGGTTTTTTTTTTTTTTTTTTTTACCAGTTTAATACTCATACCATTAGTATACGACAGGGCCTATTTTGCTATCTACTTACCAGCATTGCATATTATAATTTTGTTTTTGTCCTATATTTCATTGCTTGATTGCTACTATAGCTCAAAATTATATATGTATACAGTATATACATTTTATACATATATGGTATATACATTATATACATATATGCCACTAGTGATTCTGCTGCATGTGTAAATTATGTTTATATTGGGATGTTAGAGTTTTAAATAATTGTCTTAAATTTTAAAATTATTTATATAAATTTTATATTACATATAGAATTATCACATATATAATCAAGTGATAAAGCTAGAGCTATAGCTGAAGAAGGATATGGAAATAAAAGGATAAGGATAGAGATGATAAGAAAGAAAGGAGGGAGAAAGAGAATGGGGGAAAGAGGGATAGAGAGAGAAGGAAGCAATGATATACTTGATTTCGATACAGATTTTACATCACTTTAAAATTCCTGAACAAGAGCTCATTTTCTGGTTGATTTTCATTATATTCTCCTAATATGTTTTCCTAGATTACAGTAAATATGCATTCCCCTATCCTGAAGTAGTGTATATATTCTATCTAGGGAGAGACTCAAGAGTATATATATTATATTATTTTAATTTTTGTAGTACCTCTAGTGAGATATATTTGTGTATGCCTTGAAAAATAGCTAACTTTTTCTTCAGTATTTAGTGCCCTCTAGTGTTTACAATGAGAGGATGACAATATATTTTGCTTTCAATCCGTTTTCTGTTTATTTAGGATTCCTTGCTATAAATTAATTGTATGTATAAAGATTGAGGAAATGCTTAAGTGTTTTCAAATTTACTTCAGAAATAAAAATGAGTGCCAGTCAATTCGTTATTTTGTGAGAATTTCAGCTTTAAAATATATACATGGGGTTTCTATCTGGCACATGAAGAATGAAAAGTGCTTGGGAAACCTAGTTACCAGAGTGACCCTCCTTTACAAAGTCAGAAAATGAAATATTTACATTGATCCTGTGAAGTTCATTTCATGATACTTTAGCAAATATTGTGAGAATAAAATCAGCATGAGAGAAGGGGAACTAGCAAAGAAGAGAAAGGAGGAGGCATAAAGGAGCGATTTTTTCTTTGTTATCAGAACAGTACTATATTCTTTCCAGGGGATTTTCTCATTCTTGAGGATTTTTTATTTTTTCCATGTAATATAAAGATTTGATATCAACCAACTCTGCAGCTTTGGCTTAATTCACTTGCTTAATATGGGCTTCAGCTTTCTCATCTGTACACTGAAATTGGCTAGTTCAGTAACTTCCAAATCTTTTTGAGGTGGCAGAGATGGAGTATACACTTATTCAAACAAAATAGTGCATGGAATTCTACTGCATAACACAGGAGACATAAAAAATAATCCGGCTAAAGTGGAGCTGGGAGTTTGGGATTGTTTTGGTCCCTGCCATTTAACATCCTCTCTTGTCTAATCCCTAGTTGACCCCTGGGTCACCTCTGAGACTCCTCAGTTTCTTGAAGAATGCGTTTTGAGCAATAAGAGCAGTAAAAGAAAAATTCAAAATGATTTCTCTTCCCATTAGTTGTTCAAATTTACCCTCACATGCATAAACTCTGCTATCTATAACTTATTTTATATTTCAAAAACTAGCAATTTTTTTTCACTTACTCATACGCTTAACAAATAATGATAATCAGGTGTTCTGTTAAGTTCCAGGAGTGCAATAAATAGATATGTTCCTTGTCCTTATGTGTATAGTCCTAGAGTGGAGATTAACTAAATGATTGCATAAATATTTATAACATTGTCAAAGTGATACACATAATGGAGAAGAGATATGTTACTCTGAGAATATATGGTAGGAAGATTTGATCTATACAGAAGTATCAGGAAATCTTCCTAGGGGAGGTGATGAATGAAGCGGGATCTAAAGATAAATTATCAGTTACCAGGGTAGAGTTAGGAAGTAGGAATATTTTGTGCAGAAAACGGGGCAAGAAGCAGCATGGCATTTTTATTAATTGAAGTATGATTAATGTGGCTAAAACAAAACAAGCAAGGGATGGGGGCTGGTGGAGAATGAGATGAATAGGGGCCAGGACAAACCGTCTTGTAAACTACTCAAGGATTTTGATCTGTAGTCTAAAAGAAGTGGAAAAATCTGTAACCGAAGAGCAATACTACCAAAATATTTTAAGCAGAGGTGACCTAATCAAATCACTCTGGCTATAGGATAGTGAATGCATTGGTTTGGCATGGGTAAGAAGATGTATAAACATGAATACAGTAACACATGTGAGGAGACTACTTCTATTGTTTTGTAGAGAGATTAGGCTTGGACTGAAATGTGTCAGTGGAGATTTTAAAAAATAGTGTCTTTAAGATATTCTTAAGGGATAAAACTGTCTAACTTGAGCATCGATTGGATAGAAGATGTAGGAGAGGGGGAGATATTAAGGATAAACCCTAGATTTCTGTCTTATTCAATGGATAAGACATGGCTCATTCCAAGAAGGGTAAAATTTTGGTGAAAGAAGGAGGCTCATGAGTGTGGTTTGGCTATATTACTTTTGGAGAACTTTTGAGACAAATTGTCAAGCTGGTTTACAAATTCATACTTGAAATAGAGAGGATCTATCTCAGCTGAAAAGATATAGATTTGGGAGTCATTTATGTTTCAGTAGCATTAAAGACATAAGCATAGATGATGGTTCCTACAGACAAAGTGCGAAGTGACAGTATAGTAGAGTCTTAATAGAAATTTTAGGAGCTTCAACATTATATGACTAAGCAAAGAAGGCCAAAAAGTTCAAAGCAAGTAGGCAGAGCTGTTACTAAATCAAGAAACTATGATATCCTGGGATCTTGGAGAAGAAAGTGTTTCAAGAAGGAAAGGGTGGTCAGAAGAGTCGAAGAGTGTTGTGAACTTAAGCAAGATAAGAACCAAAATTATTCACTGGATTTGTTACCGGTAGTTAGACAGGCATGGATAGAGCAGAAGAGTTCTCTCCCCGCCACTCACTAGAAATACTGGACGATGGTTTGGCAATGATTACATTGCCTCTCTAAAAGTGATAAATTGGAAGCCGGTACCAGGGAGAGGCCATTTTCTGATTATCTAAACCTGTTGCACTAAAGTGTTTCATTGAATGCAGACGCCAGGGAGAAGCAAATTCCTGGCCAGGCACGTTAAGGACAAAATGCTGGAGTACGATCTTCTGGGGACACACCACCGGAAAACAGAAGAAAGAGTCAGATGGGCATGCATACAACTTCCTAAACACATTGTGTATGCTCACCTTCCAAGGATTAGCAGGGCACTGCACATATGGGCAGCCCACCTTAAAAGAAGAATAATGGGAAAGGGGCCAGCCTATAAAGATCTAAGATCGGGGGGCGGAGCAAGATGGCCGAATAGGAACAACTCCAGTCTCCAACTCCCAGCGCGAGCGACACAGAAGACCGGTGATTTCTGCATTTTCAACTGAGGTACTGGGGTCATCTCACTAGGGAGTGCCGGACAATCGGTGCTGGTCAGCTGCTGCAGCCTGACCAGCGAGAGCTGAAGCAGGGCGAGGCATCGCCTCACCTGGAAGCGCAAGGGGGAAGGGGATCCGTTTTCCTAGCCAGGGGAACTGAGACACACAACACCTGGAAAATCGGGTAACTCCCACCCCAATACTGCGCTGTAAGCATACAGGCATTCCAGGAGAATATATCCCACACCTGGCCGGGAGGGTCCCACGCCCACGAAGCCTCCCTCACTGCTAACACAGCAGTCTGCCGCGATCTATCCGCAAGGCAGCAGCGAGGCTGGGGGAGGGGCGCCCGCCATTGCTGAGGCTTAAGTAGGTAAACAAAGCCGCTGGGAAGCTCGAACTGGGTGGAGCTCACAGCAGCTCAAGGAAGCCTGCCTGTCTCTGTAGTCTCCACCTCTGGGGACAGCGCACAGCTGAAGACCAACAGGGGAAGTAGCGGGAGCCGGTGCAGACGCGAACGACTCTGTCTGACAGCTTTGGGGAGAGCCGCGGATCTCCCAACGCGGAGGTTGAGATCTGAGAACGGACAGACTGCCTGCTCAGGTGTGTCTCTGACCCCTGAGTAGCCTAGCTGGGAGAAATCCCCCACTAGGGGCAGTCTGACACCCCACACCTCACAGGGTGGAGTACACCCCTGAGAGGACACTTCCAAAGGAAGAATCAGACAGGTACACTCGCTGTTCAGCAATATTCTATCTTCGGCAACCTCTGCTGCTGATACCCAGGCAAACAGGGTCTGGAGTGGACCTCAAGCAATCTCCAACAGACCAACAGAGAGTCCTTCTGACTGTCAGAAGGAAAACTATCAAACAGGAAGGACACCTATACCAAAACCCCATCAGTACGTCACCACCATCAAAGACCAGAGACAGATAAAACCACAAAGATGGGGAAGAAGCAGGGCAGAAAAGCTGGAAATTCAAAAAATAAGAGCGCATCTCCCCCTGCAAAGGAGCGCAGCCCATCACCAGCAACGGATCAAAGCTGGTCAGAGAATGACTTGGACGAGAGGAGAGAAGAAGGCTTCAGTCCATCAAACTTATCAGAGCTAAAGGAGGAATTACGTACCCAGCGCAAAGAAACTAAAAATCTTGAAAAAAGAGTGGAAGAATTGACAGCTAGACTCATTAATGCAGAGAAGGTCATAAACGAAATGACAGAGATGAAAACCATGACACGAGAAATACGTGACAAATGCACAAGCTTCAGTAACCGACTCGATCAACTGGAAGAAAGAGTATCAGCGATTGAAGATCAAATGAATGAAATGAAGCGAGAAGAGAAACCAAAAGAAAAAAGAAGAAAAAGAAATGAGCAAAGCCTGCAAGAAGTATGGGATTACGTAAAAAGACCAAATCTACGTCTGATTGGGGTGCCTGAAAGTGAGGGGGAAAATGGAACCAAGTTGGAAAACACTCTTCAGGATATCATCCAGGAGAACTTCCCCAACCTAGTAGGGCAGGCCAACATTCAAATTCAGGAAATACAGAGAACGCCACAAAGATACTCCTCCAGAAGAGCAACTCCAAGACACATAATTGCCAGATTCACCAAAGTTGAAATGAAGGAAAAAATCTTAAGGGCAGCCAGAGAGAAAGGTCGGGTCACCCACAAAGGGAAGCCCATCAGACTAACAGCAGATCTCTCGGCAGAAACTCTACAAGCCAGAAGAGAGTGGGGGCCAATATTCAACGTTCTTAAAGAAAAGAATTTTCAACCCAGAATTTCATATCCAGCCAAACTAAGTTTCATAAGTGAAGGAGAAATAAAATCCTTTACAGATAAGCAAATGCTTAGAGATTTTGTCACCACCAGGCCTGCCTTACAAGAGACCCTGAAGGAAGCCCTAAACATGGAAAGGAACAACCGGTACCAGCCATCGCAAAAACTTGGCAAAATGTAAAGACCATCGAGGCTAGGAAGAAACTGCATCAACTAACGAGCAAAATAACCAGTTAATATCATAATGGCAGGATCAAGTTCACACATAACAATATTAACCTTAAATGTTAATGGACTAAATGCTCCAATGAAAAGACACAGACTGGCAAACTGGATTAAGAGTCAAGACCCATCAGTCTGCTGTATTCAGGAGACCCATCTCACATGCAGAGACATACATAGGCTCAAAATAAAGGGATGGAGGAAGATCTACCAAGCAAATGGAGAACAAAAAAAAGCAGGGGTTGCAATCCTAGTCTCTGATAAAACAGACTTTAAACCATCAAAGATCAAAAGAGACAAAGAAGGCCATTACATAATGGTAAAGGGATCAATTCAACAGGAAGAGCTAACTCTCCTAAATATATATGCACCCAATACAGGAGCACCCAGATTCATAAAGCAAGTCCTTAGAGACTTACAAAGAGACTTAGACTCCCATACAATAATAATGGGGGACTTCAACACTCCGCTGTCAACATTAGACAGATCAACGAGACAGAAAGTTAACAAGGATATCCAGGAATTGAACTCATCTCTGCACCAAGCGGACCTAATAGACATCTATAGAACTCTCCACCCCAAATCAACAGAATATACATTCTTCTCAGCACCACATCGCACTTATTCCAAAATTGACCACATAATTGGAAGTAAAGCACTCCTCAGCAAATGTAAAAGAACAGAAATTATAACAAACTGTCTCTCAGACCACAGTGCAATCAAACTAGAACTCAGGACTAAGAAACTCAATCAAAACCGCTCAACTACATGGAAACTGAACAACCTGCTCCTGAATGACTACTGGGTACATAACGAAATGAAAGCGGAAATAAAGATGTTCTTTGAAACCAATGAGAACAAAGATACAACATACCAGAATCTCTGGGACACATTTAAAGCAGTGTGTAGAGGGAAATTTATAGCACTAAATGCCCACAAGAGAAAGCAGGAAAGATCTAAAATTGACACTCTAACATCACAATTAAAAGAACTAGAGAGGCAAGAGCAATCACATTCAAAAGCTAGCAGAAGGCAAGAAATAACTAAGATCAGAGCAGAACTGAAGGAGATAGAGACACAAAAAACCCTCCAAAAAATCAATGAATCCAGGAGTTGGTTTTTTGAAAAGATCAACAAAATTGACAGACCGCTAGCAAGGCTAATAAAGAAGAAAAGAGAGAGGAATCAAATAGATGCAATAAAAAATGATAAAGGGGATATCACCACTGACCCCACAGAAATACAAACTACCATCAGAGAATACTATAAACGCCTCTACGCAAATCAACTAGAAAATCTAGAAGAAATGGATAATTTCTTGGACACTTACACTCTCCCAAGGCTAAACCAGGAAGAAGTTGAATCCCTGAATAGACCAATAGCAGGCTCTGAAATTGAGGCAACAATTAATAGCCTACCCACCAAAAAAAGTCCAGGACCAGATGGATTCACAGCTGAATTCTACCAGAGGTACAAGGAGGAGCTGGTACCATTCCTTCTGAAACTATTCCAATCAATAGAAAAAGAGGGAATCCTCCCTAACTCATTTTATGAGGCCAACATCATCCTGATACCAAAGCCTGGCAGAGACACAACAAAAAAAGAGAATTTTAGACCAATATCCCTGATGAACATTGATGCAAAAATCCTCAATAAAATACTGGCAAACCGGATTCAGCAGCACATCAAAAAGCTTATCCACCATGATCAAGTGGGCTTCATCCCTGGGATGCAAGGCTGGTTCAACATTCGCAAATCAATAAACGTAATCCAGCATATAAACAGAACCAAAGACAAGAACCACATGATTGTCTCAATAGATGCAGAAAAGGCTTTTGACAAAATTCAACAGCCCTTCATGCTAAAAACGCTCAATAAATTCGGTATTGATGGAACGTACCTCAAAATAATAAGAGCTATTTATGACAAACCCACAGCTAATATCATACTGAATGGGCAAAAACTGGAAAAATTCCCTTTGAAAACTGGCACAAGACAGGGATGCCCTCTCTCACCACTCCTATTCAACATAGTGTTGGAAGTTCTGGCTAGGGCAATCAGGCAAGAGAAAGAAATCAAGGGTATCCAGTTAGGAAAAGAAGAAGTCAAATTGTCCCTGTTTGCAGATGACATGATTGTATATTTAGAAAACCCCATCGTCTCAGCCCAAAATCTCCTTAAGCTGATAAGCAACTTCAGCAAAGTCTCAGGATACAAAATTAATGTGCAAAAGTCACAAGCATTCTTATACACCAGCAACAGACAAGCAGAGAGCCAAATCAGGAATGAACTTCCATTCACAATTGCTTCAAAGAGAATAAAATACCTAGGAATCCAGCTTACAAGGGATGTAAAGGACCTCTTCAAGGAGAACTACAAACCACTGCTCAGTGAAATCAAAGAGGACACAAACAAATGGAAGAACATACCATGCTCATGGATAGGAAGAATCAATATCGTGAAAATGGCCATACTCCCCAAGGTTATTTATAGATTCAATGCCATCCCCATCAAGCTACCAATGAGTTTCTTCACAGAATTGGAAAAAACTGCTTTAAAGTTCATATGGAACCAAAAAAGAGCCCGCATTGCCAAGACAATCCTAAGTCAAAAGGACAAAGCTGGAGGCGTCACGCTACCTGACTTCAAACTATACTACAAGGCTACAGTAACCAAAACAGCATGGTACTGGTACCAAAACAGAGATATAGACCAATGGAACAGAACAGAGTCCTCAGAAATAATACCGCACATCTACAGCCATCTGATCTTTGACAAACCTGAGAGAAACAAGAAATGGGGAAAGGATTCCCTATTTAATAAATGGTGCTGGGAAAATTGGCTAGCCATAAGTAGAAAGCTGAAACTGGATCCTTTCCTTACCCCTTATACGAAGATTAATTCAAGATGGATTAGAGACTTAAATGTTAGACCTAATACCATAAAAACCCTAGAAGAAAATCTAGGTAGTACCATTCAGGAC
Source organism: Rhinopithecus roxellana (assembly GCF_007565055.1). Taxonomy (NCBI): domain Eukaryota; kingdom Metazoa; phylum Chordata; class Mammalia; order Primates; family Cercopithecidae; genus Rhinopithecus; species Rhinopithecus roxellana. The sequence continues at coordinate 130,758,762 of NC_044563.1, read as the reverse complement.
ATAGGCATGGGCAAGGACTTCATGTCTAAAACACCAAAAGCAACGGCAGCAAAAGCAAAAATTGACAAATGGGATCTAATTAAACTAAAGAGCTTTTGCACAGCAAAAGAAACTACCATCAGAGTGAACAGGCAACCTACAGAATGGGAGAAAATTTTTGCAACCTACTCATCTGACAAAGGGCTAATATCCAGAATCTACAAAGAACTCAAACAAATATACGAGAAAAAAACAAACAACCCCATCAAAAAGTGGGGAAAGGATATGAACAGACATTTCTCAAAAGAAGATATTCATACAGCCAACAGACACATGAAAAAATGCTCATCATCACTGGCCATCAGAGAAATGCAAATCAAAACCACAATGAGATACCATCTCACACCAGTTAGAATGGCAATCATTAAGAAGTCAGGAAACAACAGGTGTTGGAGAGGATGTGGAGAAATAGGAACACTTTTACACTGTTGGTGGGATTGTAAACTAGTTCAACCATTATGGAAAAGAGTATGGCAATTCCTCAAGGATCTAGAACTAGATGTACCATATGACCCAGCCATCCCACTACTGGGTATATACCCAAAGGATTATAAATTAGTCTACTACAAAGACACATGTACACGTATGTTTATTGCGGCACTATTCACAATAGCAAAGACTTGGAATCAACCCAAATGTCCATCTGTGACAGACTGGATTAAGAAAATGTGGCACATATACACCATGGAATACTATGCAGCCATAAAAAAGGATGAGTTTGCGTCCTTTGTAGGGACATGGATGCAGCTGGAAACCATCATTCTTAGCAAACTATCACAAGAAGAGAAAACCAAACACCGCATGTTCTCACTCATAGGTGGGAACTGAACAATGAGATCACTTGGACTCGGGAAGGGGAACATCACACACTGGGGTCTATCATGGGGAGGGGGGAGGGGGGAGGAGGGAGGGATTGCATTGGGGAGTTATACATGATATAAATGATGAATTGATGGGTGCTGACGAGTTGATGGGTGCAGCACCCCAACATGGCATAAGTATACATATGTAACAAACCTGCACGTTATGCACATGTACCCTAGAACTTAAAGTATAATAAAAAAAAAAAAAGGTTAAAAAAAAAAAAAAAAAAAAAAAAAAAAAAACAAAAAAAAAAAAAAAAAAAAAAAAAAAAAAAAAGATCTAAGATCAAAGTTGAACACCACACTTGACCTTGACCTTGGTGCCCGCTTTGGTCTCTTCTAAGTGTGCTTTGCTTTATGTATGTATGTATGTATGTATGTATGTATGTATTTATTTATTTATTTTTAGAGGGAAGTCTCGTTCCTATTGTTGTCGCCCAGGCTGGAGTGCAGTGGCACAATCTCAGCTCACTACAACCTCTGCCTCCCAAGTTAAAGCGATTCTCCTGTGTCAGCCTCCTGAGTAACTGGGATTACAGGTGCCTGCCACCACGCCCAGCAAATTTTTGTATTTTTAGTAGAGATGGGATTTCGCTGTGTTGACCTCAGGTGATAGGCCTCCTTTCTTTCCTGTTTTAAAGCCTTTTAAAGGAAATGTCCACTCCTGCTCTGAAACTCGCCTTGGTCTCTTCTGCTTTATGACTCTCAGTTGAATTCTTTATTCGGAGGAGGCAAGAATTAAAGTTGCTGCAGACTCATATGGATTTGCCACTGATAACTCAGATACCTTCCACCAGTAACAGATTTAGTACCAGGAGGTTTTGGGTGATCTTCATGAGACATGGTTCAGCAGCATGATGGAGGCAAAACTCCAGGCTGGAGTAGTTTGAGGAATCAGTTAGAAGTGAGTTGAAATATTTCTTTATAGAAGTTTACCCTTAAAGGTGAGAAGAAAGATAGTCTGCTAACTAGTATAGGATGTAGTATTGAGGGAAGGACTCTTACATTTAATTGGGAGAAACTTGGGTATGTTTAAGCACCAATGAAGAATCCACAGAGATGTTGCAATATATGAGAAGGAAAAGGGATAAGAATGTTAATCAACAATCCGATTTTCTGGAGAGGAGTAAAGGTGATGTATCTGAAAGCATGTAGGAAAGCATTGCCCTTAAATAGAAAGGAGATACACTTTACTTTAACCAGGGAGAAATACTGTTAAATTAGTTACGTATGTATGGCAAATTTGAGTATTTCTTGGCAGGGAAAAGATGTATTTGTGTGTGTGCAGGTACATGTAATGTTTGTATTTTCCCTGTAAGGTAAATGATGACATCATCTCCTTAATTTTAAGAATAAAATGGAGAATTAGACTTGATGATAGAGTAATAAGTGAAGTAATAGAAGAAAATGAGTTCACCATATAAATGTAGAAGGATGAACTAGCAGTGTTGCAATTATATCAGGGTTGGTTTCCATCCATTTATAGTGTATCCAATCTGCTTTCCTCACCTTTATTTTATTTTGCTTTTTACCACATACAATTTAACTGGACCAAATATAATAAGAAAGCAATCATGAAATAACATTTTTACATCTATTTCAGACAGCCTGTATAGTGTCCTGCCATTCACTCATGTATAACATTTTGACATGCTGCCCGGATCACTGCTCATGTAATTGAAAATTACACCTGAAAATAAAACAGTGATCTAATCATTGAGCACAATGAAACTATTTAGAACAAGAAAAAGAGAACATGAGAGACACATGACCACACAGATTTCTGATGGGATAGTGATGTTTTGATCTACTAACTCTTTCTGGGAGTTGGGGAGGAGAGAGAAAGAGGCCATGGAATAATGTTCTTTGTGCTTTCAGATGGTTATAGATGCAAATCTATAATGAGTGAAGATAGAAAGTATATCAGAGATGAAAATGATGTTATATAAAAGAAGAAAACAGGAATTAATTTGACAAATTTCACTTCCAAATCAGCTTTGCATGCCAGTACATAAAACCACCTTGGGTCCCAAGGTTTGAAAAAATAATTAAAAACTGATAGGGTACACTTTACATGTATAACAAACCTGCCATATGTACCCCCCTGAACCTAGAATAAAAGTTAAAAGAAGAGACCGAAGTAAAGGAAAACCCTATAACATTTTTGGCTGCTGCTTTTCCTTTTTTATAGCAATCTATTATGCCTTCCAATGTATACTGGCCCTTATAGAAACAACTACATTTGTTTTCAAGAAAATCTGCTCTTTAGGGTAAATACTAACTATACTATAGCTTCTTTTGTTTCAGCTTCTTCAACGTATTTGGTACACGCGTGGCAAGGAATTTACCAGGTCAAAAGAGATCTGGCCTTTGTCTTAGGTTCCTGGGAGGGTAACCTTGGAACCTTTGAAATTTTCCTTATTGATAGGAGTGTCTTTGTTATTGAGCTGGATCCCCTAATAGTTTATGCGATAAAGGTTAGCTCATGGTAAGCCCTTTTGACCATGTGATCTCGTTTAACCTTCAGGGAGCGGATTCATCAATTTTGCCTAAGTAATGGACCCTAATAAAAATCTAGACATCAAAACCAATCAATTAAAGTCTTCCCTGGTTGGCAATACACTCTGTATGTGCCATAGCTTGTGGCCAGGTGAGAGTAACCCTGTATCATCCTGACTCTTGGGAACAGGATGACTAGATGCTCCATGTTTGTTTTGATTCCTTCCAAGACTCTGCCTTGTGTGTCTTCCTTTGTCTGATTCTAATTTGTGTATTTTCCTTTTAATAAATGTGACCTTGAGTATAATAACTTTCAGTGAGTTCTGTGAGTCTTCCTAGCAAATTATTGAGCCAAGAATGATTCCGGGCCCTCCCAAACTGTCTGTGTCAAAAGTCTTGGGTCCGCAGACTTGCAGTCTATAGGACTGTGACCTTCACTTTTGCAGTCTGCTAACTCCAAGTGGTACAAACCAACTCAAAACTTTTGAATGTCCTTCTTGATTATTTAGATGACTTTGGGCTCTATGTATATTCGTTTTGTATTCAAAGTGAAGGTTTTTGTGTCTTTCACATGTGGTTCTGTCTTGCCATTCCAAAAGCCTTGTTACTTTCTTCTGACGTCTCACCCCTAAATCAAACATGTTCGTTAGAGAGGCTTAGCAGTGAAATTACAAGATCTTATTCCTAGGGCTGGGAGCAGTGGCAAACACTTGTAATCCCAAATCCTCCACTGTGGAGCCAGGGGCCGAGGTGGTATGGAACCTGAGGTCAGGAGTTCCGACCATCCTGAACTAACAATAGTGAAACCCCATATCTACTGAATACAAAATTTAGCGCTGGGCATGGTGGTGGCGTGCCTATATCACAGAGTACTTGGGAGGCTGAGGCAGGAGAATTGCTTGAATCCGGGATGGTGGAGTTTGCAGTGAGCAAAGATCACGCCATGCATGCACTCCAGCCTGGGCAATAAGAGCAAAACTCACGACGTAAAAAAAAAAAAAAAAAAAAAAAAAAAAAAAAAAAATCTCATTCCTAACAATAGCTCCTGGACAATACAGTATTTCTGAGTCTCAAAATCTTAGAGCTGTGTCCAATCAGAAGACAACAAATTACATGGTAATTTGAATGGCGAAAAATTTAAAGAATTATTAACTATCAGAAGAAGGGATTGGCACAATAAGGGTTTGGTTCTTAAGAAGTAAGAGAATTCTAAGGAATACGGGAGTACAAATGTAAGAGCACCAGTACCTCCCAGGCTGAATAGGCTGGGACCGAGCGCCAAGGAAGATCCACTCCCGTTCCTGGGCTTAGACCCAGATCTTTTGGGAGAATGCTCTTGCTGTGGCTCACTGGAGGCAGAGAAATTGCTATGGCACCTCAACCTAGTGGAAACCTCTGGAAATCTGCCCTCTGAAACTTACAGACAATCTATCCACCTAGGGACTGGAAAAGTTGTTCACAGAGGTGTCTCGCCTCGCCTGAGGCATTTCGAATGCAAAATTGCCTGGGTGAGGGGATTGCAGGGAAACTGGTTTGCTACTGGGTGCTGCTGATAACTGTCTGCTGCAGGAGCTCGACTCTTTGGGGAAGCTTGCTGTCCAA
>NC_044563.1:130724925-130753659 GCF_007565055.1 Rhinopithecus roxellana | reverse complement strand
TATATATGTTACAATATATACATATATGTGTATATAGGTATATAATATAGGCCTATGTATGTGTATATACATATATGTGTGTATATGTATATAATAGATACATATGTATGTGTATGTACATATATGTGTATATATGTATATAATATAACATATAATAAACATATAATACATATATCTTCATATATAATGCATTATTGCTTCATATGTATATGTGAAACAAAAAACTAACAGAACTGAAAGAAGAGATAAATCCACAATTATAGTTGGAACTTCAACACTCCTTTTTCAGTTATTGACAGAATTAATAGGTAAAATGCAAGAATATAGAACTAAACAACATAAGCTAAAGGGATATAACCAAGATTTTTAGATTGCTCCACTAAACAATATCAGAGTATACATTCTTTCAATGCAAGTGAATTGAACAATCACCATGATAGGCCATAACTTAGGTCATAAAACAAACCTTAGTAAGTTTAAAAGAACTGGATCATATAAAGTATATTCTTGACAATAAGGGACTGAAACTACCAGTCAGTGATAGAAATATAACAAAAGAATCTCCAAACACTTGAAAGTTAAACAGCCCACTTAAAATAATCTATAGGTCAAAGAAAAAGTCTCAAGAGAAAGGAAATATGCACTTAACTGAATGAAATAAAAACATATTGTGTCAAGATCTGTGGAACAAATCTATATGAGTGCTGAGAGGGAAGTTTATAGCACTAAATGTTAAATAAAATGTTAATTTAAAAAGAGGAAAGTCTGAAATCGGTAATGAAAAGGAAAGTATGTCAAAATTTGTGGGATAAAACTAAAGCTGTGCTTAAAGAGAAATTTAGAGCATTGAATGTTTACACTGGAAATGAAAATAGAAATACAACATACCAAAACTTATGGAACATAGCAAAAGCAGTATTCAGAATCATGTTTATAGCAATAAATGCCTACACCAAAAAACTAGAAAGATTTCAAGTAAACAACCTAACAATGCACCTCAAGGAACTAGAAAAGCTTGAACAAACCAAACCACAAATTAGTAGAAGACAAGAAATAAAGATCAGAGCAGATATAAATAAAATTGAGATGAAAAAGATACAAAAGATCTATGAAACAAAACCTTGGTTTCTTAAAAAGATAAGCAAAGTTGACAAACCAGTAGCTAGACTAAGAAAAAATGAGAGAAGACCCACATAAGTAAAATCAGAAATGAAGACACCACATGGATACCACAGAAATAGAATCATTAGAGACTACTATGGACAACTACATGCCAATAACTTCAAAAACCTAGAGGAAATGGAAAAAATTCCTGGACACATAAAACCTACCAACATTGAACCAAGAAGAAATACAGAAAACCTGAACAGACCAATAACAAATAGCAAGATTGAATCAGTAATAAAAAGTCTTCCAACAAGGAAAAGTCCAGGACTGGATGGCTTTACTGCTGAATTCTACCAAACCTTTAAAGAAGAATTAATACTAATTCTTCCTTTCAAACTATTTCAAAAAATTAAATAAGAAGTAACTCTTCCTAACTCATTCTATGTGGCTGGTATAACTCTGATATTAAACCAGATGATACAATAACAACAAAAAATTACCAGCCAATATCAGTGATGAGCGGACACAAAAATCCTCAACAAAATAGTAGCAAACCAAATGTTACAGCACATCAGAAAAATAATGCACCATGATCACGTGGGATTTATCCCAGAAATGCAAGGATGGTTCAACATACACAAATCAATAAATGTCATACATCACATCAATGGAATGACAGACAAAAAGCATATGATCATCTCAATAGATGCAGAAAAAGCTTTGGATAAAATTGAACATCTCTTCATGATAAAAGTTCTGATAAATTAGGTATAGAAGAAAAGTATCTCAACATGAAACAGGATTTGTATGACAAACCCACAGGTAACATTTTAATAAAAAGGACAAAAACTTTCAGCTTTTCCCCTAAGAAGTGGAACAAGACAAGGATGCCCACTCTCATCACTCTTATTCAACACAGTACTGGAAGTCCTTGCCAGGGCAATTAGGCAAGAGAAAGAAAGAAAGGACATCCAAATTGGAAAGGAGAAAGTCAAATTGTTTGCATCTGCAGATGACATGATTTTTATATAGAAAAACCCAGACTCTGCCAAAAAACTCTTAGAACTGATAAACAAATTTGGTAAAGTTGCAAGATACAAAATTAACATATTAAAAAATCAGTAGTATTTCTATACATGAACAATGAACTAGCTGAAAAAGAAATCAAGAAAGCAAACACATTTATAATAGCTACTAAAAAAATATACCTTGGCTGGACATGGTGGCTCACACCTGTAATCCCAGCAGTTTGGGAGGCTGAGGTGGGTGGATCATGAGGTCAGGAGCTCAAGACCAGCCTGGCCAAGATGGTGAAACCCTGTCTTTACTAAAAATACAAAAAATTAGTCGGGTATGGTGGTGGGTGCCTGTAATCTCAGCTACTTAAGAGGCTGAGGAAGGAGAATCACTTGAACCTGGGAGGCGGAGGTTGCAGTGAGCTGAGATCACACCACCGCACTCCAGCTTGGGTGACAGAGTGAGACTCCATCTCAAGAAAAAAAAAAAGAGGTAAAATACCTCTATAAGGTAAAAGACCTCTATAACGTAAGAGACCTCTATGAGGAAAACTACAAAACATTGACGAAAGAAAGTGAAGAGGATACAAACAAATGTAAAGGCAGTCCATGCTTATGGATCAGAAAAATTAATATTGTTAAAATGGTAACACTACCCAAAGCAATCTACAGATTCAATGCATTCCTTATCAAAATATCAGTGACATTCTTCACAGAAAAAAAAAAAATCCTAAAATTTGTTTGGAACCAGAAAAGACCCCCAGATAGCCAAAGCTATCGTGAGCAAAAGGAACAATGCTGGAGGTTATCACATTATCAGACCACAAAATATACTACAAAACAGTAATAACCAAAAACAGCATGGTACTGACATATAAACAGACACATATACCAATGAAATAGTATAGAGAACCCAGAAATTAATTCACATATCTACAGCCAACTAATTTTTGACAAGGTGCCAAGACCATTCACTGGGGAGAGGACAGTCTCTTCAGTAAATGGTGTTGGTAAAACTGAATATCCATCCATATGCAAAAGAATGAAACTAGATCCCAACCTCTCACCCGATTAAAAGAAAACTCAAAATGGATTAAAAATATCAAAATATAAGACCTGAAATGACAAAACTAGGAGAAAATATAAGGGAAATGCTTCAGGACATTGGTGTGGGGAAATATTTTATGAATAAGACCTCAAAAACATAGGCAACGAAAGTAAAAATAAACAAATGGGATTATATAAAACTCAAAAGCTTCTTCACAGCAAAAAAACAATCAATAGAGTGAAAAGATAACCTGCAGAGTGGGAGAAAATATTTGCAAACTATTAATCCAAAAGGGAATTAATATCTAGAATACACAATGAATTGAAACACCTCAACAGCAAAAAAGCCGACGATCCAGTTTCAAAATGGGCAGATGATCTGAATAGACACTTCTCAAAAGAAGACATACAAACGGGTGAGAAATACACGAAAAAATGCTCAACATCAGTAATCATCAGGGAAATGCAAATCAAAATTATAATGAGGCATCATCTCAGTACGGTTAGAACAGCTATTATCAAAAAGGAAAAAAAAATAACAAATGCTGGTGAGGATGTGGAGAAAAGGAAACTCTTATACACTGTGGGTGGTGAATGTAAACTTGTATAGCCACTATGGAGAACAATATGGAAGGTCCTTCAAGACACTACATATAGAATACCACATGATCGGCCGCGGGCGCGGTGGGTCAAGCCTGTAATCCCAGCACTTTGGGAGGCCGAGACGGGCGGATCACGAGGTCAGGAGATTGAGACCATCCTGGCTAACATGGTGAAACCCCGTCTCTACTAAAAAATACAAAAATCTAGCCGGGTGAGGTGGCGGGCGCCTGTCGTCCCAGCTACTCTGGAGGCTGAGGCAGGAGAATGGCGTAAACCTGGGAGGCGGAGCTTGCAGTGAGCTGAGATGGGGCCACTGCACTCCAGCCTGGGCGACAGAGCGAGACTCCGTCTCAAAAAAAAAAAAAGAATACCACATGATCTAGCAATTCCACTGCTGGGTATATCCAAAAGAAAGGAAATCAGTATATTAAAGAGATAGCTATACTTCTATATTTATTGCAGCACTATTCACAATACCCTAGATATGGAATCAACAGATGAATGGATAGAGAAAATGTGGCATATATACACTGTAGAATATTATTCAGCCATACAAAGAACGAGATCTTGTCATTTGTGGCAACATGGATGAAACTGGATGACGTTATGTTGAGTGAAATAAACCAAGAACACAAAGTTCTCACCACACGTTCTCACTCATAAGTGGAGGCTAAAAAAGGTTGACGTCATAGAATTAAAAAGTAGAATAGAAGATATTAGAGGCTGGGAATGGGGAAAGGAAGGAGAGGGAGAGATTGGTTGAAGGATACAAAATTCCAGCTAGACAGGAGGAATTTTACTGTTCTACAGCACTGTAGGATTACTATAGGTACTTAATAACATTAATATGGCTGGCCATGGTAGCTCATGCCTGTCATCCCAGCACTTTGGGAGGCTGAGGCAGGTAGATCACTTGAACTCAGGAGTTTGAGAGCCTAGGCAACATGGCGAAACCTTGTCTTTACAAAAAATAAGAATTAGCCAGGCGTGGTGGTGAGTGCCTGTAGTCCCAGCTACTAGGGAGGCTGAGTTGGAAGGACTGCTTGAGGCCAGGAGGTGGAGGTTGCAGTGAGCCCAGATTGTGCCACTGCACTCCAGCCTGGGCAACAGAGCAAGACTCTATCTCAGAAAAAAACAAAAACAAAACAAAATATTATTATATATATATATATATCAAATAGCTAGAAGAGAGGATATTGAATGCCCCCAACACAAGGAAATGATAAATGTTTGAGATTATGAATATGCTAGTTATCCAGATCTAATCACCATCTATTATATGTATCAAAAGATCACCATGTACTTCATGAATATGTACAATTATTATTTGTTAATTAAAATTAAAATAATGTAAAAACCAAAAAATGCTTATACTGGAAGAGAAGAAAGGTCTTCAATCAATAATCTAAGTTTTCACCTTAAGAAATGAGAAAAAAATAACAAAATAAACATAAAGCAGGCAATGGTAAGTATCAGAGCAGAAAACAATTAAATTGAAACAGAAAAACAATAAAGAAAAATCAAAGTAAGACAAAAAGCAGGTCCTTTGAAAAGATCAATAAATTTGATAAACCTTTATCATGACTAAAAAAAAAATAGAGAAAGGACACAAATTATCAATATCAGGAATGAAAGAGGGGCTATTCCTACATAATCTTCAGACATTAAGAGGATAATAAATGAATATTATAAACAACTTTATGCGTACAAACCTGACAACTTAGAATAGATCCATTTCTCAAAAAACACACACTGTCAAACTCACTCATGATGAAATAGCTGAAAAAGCTGTATATCTGTCAAAGAAATTGAATGCGTAGTTTAAAACCTTTCAAAAAAGAAACTTCCCATTCCAGATGGTTTCATTGTTTCATTTTACCAAACGTTTAAGGAAGAAGCAATGCCAAGGCTATATAATCTCTTCCAGAAAATAGAAGAAAACATTTCCTACGTCATTTTATAAGGCTGGAATTACTGACACCAAAACCACAGAAAATAGTATACAGGCTGAGCATGGTGGCTTAGGGCTGTAATCCCAGTACTTTGGGATTACACTTTGGGAGGCTGAGGCAGGGGGATCACTTGAACCCAAGAGTTCAAGATCAGCCTGGGCAACATGGTGAAACCCTGTCTCCACTAAAAATACAAAATAGTTAGCTGGGCGTGGTGGCACATGCCTGTAGTCCCAGCTACTTAGGGAGGCTAGGGTGGGAGGATTACTCAGGCCTGGAAGGTGGAGGTTGCAGTGGGCTGAGATCACACCACTGCACTCCAGCCTGGGTGACAGAATGAGACCCTGCTCCAAAGAAAAAAAAAAAAAAGAAAATGGATAAAAACCCAGAAAACTATATATCAGTATCTCTCATGAACCCAGATTTTTTAAAAACCCTCAATATTAGCAAATGTAGTGAAATCATATAAAAACAATAGCACATGATGACCAAGTGAGATTTTCTTGAGAATATAAGTGGATTCGTTTTCTCTGGCTACCATAATAAAGTATGGCACATTGAGCGACTTGCACCACACGTTTCACAGTCCTGGAGGCTAGAGATCAAGGTGCTGGCAGGGCCATGCTCCCTCTGGGGGCACTAAGGAAGGGTCAGTTCCAGGCTTCTAGCTTCTGAAGTAGTTCCTTGCCTTGTGGCAGCCTAACTCCTGTCTGCACAAAGCATTCTCCCTGCATGCTTGTCTGTCTTTGCGTCCAAATTTTCCACTTTGTATAAGTACATCATTCATATTAGAATAGGGCCCATCCTAATCACCTCATTTTAACTTGATTGTCTCTGTAAAGACGCTATTTCTAATTAAGATCACATTCTGAGGTATTGGCAATTAGGACTCTAACACAGCTTTTTTTCTTTGTTTTTTTTTTTTTTTTTTAATTTTTTGGAGGACAGTTCAACCCACAACAGTAAGGTTGGTTTGATATTCTAAAATCAATTACTGTTAATAAGTATATCGTCGGGCGCAGTGGCTCACACCTGTAATCCCACCACTTTGGGAGGCTGAGGCGAGCAGATCACGAGGTCAGGAGATGGAAACCATCCTCGCTAACACCGTGAAACCCCGTCTCTACTAAAAATACAAAAAATTAGCCGGGCGTGGTGGCGGGTGCCTATAGTCCCAACTACTTGGGAGGCTGAGGCAGGAGAATGGCATGAAGTCAAGTGCAGTGAGCCGAGATTGTGCCACTGCACTCCAGCCTGGGCGACAGAGTAAGACTCCATCTCAAAAAAATAATAATAAAATAAATAAGTATATCAATAGTCTATAGAAGAAAAAGTCACATGGTCATATAAGTTGATGCAGAAAAAGTATTTAATAAAATTAAAGATACGTTCATGATAAAAATCTCAGCAAGCAAGAAACAGAACCAGATAAAAGTCATCTATAGGCTGGGCATGGTGGCTCCTGCCTGTAATCCCAACACTTTGGGAGGCCGAGGCGGGTGGATCACTTGAGCCCAGGAGATGGAGACCAGTATGGCCAACATAGCAAACCCCGTCTCTATTAAAAAAAAAAAAAATTAACAACAACAAAAAAATAAAACACTCATCCACAAAAAAAATCATAGCTAACATCGTAATTCATAGTGAAAGACAGTGCTCAGCAACAAAGCAAGGAAGTACAATCTCAATACTCCTGTTCAACTTCATGCTTGAAGTCCCAGTCAATATTAGGCAAGAAAAAGAAATAAAAGGCATACGTATTGGAAAGGAAGAAATAAAACCATCTCCATTTATAGGTAACATGATTGGCCATGTAGAAAATCACCCAAAAAAACTCCCCCCCAAAAAAGAACATCCTAGAGCCAATAAGTAAGCTTAGCTAAGTGGTAGGGTACAAGATCAATACCAAACATCAATTGTGTTTCCCTATACTAGCAATGAACAATATTAAACTTAAATGTAAAAATTTACATGTAAAAGCAAAGGAACGATATAGACAAAATAGTTTTAAAAACAAAGAGTAAATTGAATGGCTTCTTTTTTTTTTTTTTTTTTTTTTTTTTGAGATGGAGTCTCGCTCTGTCGCCCAGGCTGGAGTGCAGTGGCCGGATCTCAGCTCACTGCAAGCTCTGCCTCCCGGGTTTACGCCATTCTCCTGCCTCAGCCTCCCAAGTAGCTGGGACTACAGGCGCTCGCCACCTTGCCCGGCTAGTTTTTTTTTTGTATTTTCTTTTTTAGTAGAGACGGGGTTTCACCGGGTTAGCCAGGATGGTCTTGATCTCCTGACCTCGTGATCCGCCTGTCTCAGCCTCCCAAAGTGCTGGGATTACAGGCTTGAGCCACCGCGCCCGGCCTGAAAGGCTTCTGTAACTCAGTAAACACCTTTGAGAGTCACACGGTTGTTGTATGTGTAAATAATTCATTCTGACTGGGCACAGTGGCTCACGCCTGTAATCCCAGCATTTTGGGAGGCCAAGATGGGCAGATCACCTGAGGTCAGGAGTTTGACACCAGCCTGGCCAACATGGCGAAACCTTGTCTCTACTAAAAATTAAAAAAAAAAAAGTTAGCTAGGTGTGGTGGCACACGCCTGTAATCCCAACTACTCAGGAGGTTGAGGCATGAGAATAGTTTGAACCCAGGAGGTGGAGGTTGCATTGAGCCGAGATTGTGCCACTGCACTCCAGCTTGGGTGAAAAAGAGAGACCCCGTCTCAAAAAAACAAAAACAAAAACAAAACAAACAAACAAAAAAAATGGAGAAAGCATACTACTTAATGTTGAGACCTACTATAAAGCCACAGTAATCAAGATATCATAGTATTTGTGAAGGAAAAGACATAGAGATCAATGGAAAAGAGCAGAGTCCAGAAATACAGCAAATTTTTTACAAAGGTGCAAAGGCAATTTAATGAAGGACAGTCTTTCAACAATGGTGTTGGGATAATTGGGCATTAATATGCAAAAATAAGCCTCAATCTAAGCCTCACACTCTACATAAATCTTATTTCAAAATGCATCAGTGTAAGACATAAGACTATAAAACTTCAAAAGAAATCATAGGAGAAAATGTCTGTAATCTGGGCTGAGACAGAGTATTCTTAGAATGCTGCTAAAAGCATGATTCATAAAAGAAAAAAGTTTGGTATGTTGGATTTCATCAAACTGGATAACTTGTACTCTGCAAAGACACAGTAGGAAAGTTAAGACAAGCTACAGATGGGAAGAAAATGTTTACAAACTTGGTGTTCAACAGGAGACCTGTATCAAGAATATATAAGAATTCTCAAAATCCATCAATCAGAAAACAAATAACCCAATTAAAAACTGTTCAAAAGACTTTAACAGATACTTCACCAAAGAGAATATATGGAAGGCAAGTAAGCACTTAAAAAGATGTTTACCATCATTAGTCACTAGGGAGATGCAAATTGAAACATGAGGAGATCCATGAGGAGATACCTATTAGAATGGTTAAAATAAAATTGAAAATACCAAATGCTGGCAAGACTGAAGAACTACTATGCTCTTGTCTGAAAGTATGTGTCCCCCCAAAATTCACATGTTGAGCCCTACCCCTCAAGGTGATGGTAGTAAGGGATGGGGCCTTTGGGAGGTGATTAGGTCGAAAGAGCTCCTCCCTCATGACTGGATCAGTGCCCTTTCACATGAGGCCTGAGAGAAAGCCTTTTTGCCCCTTCTACCATGTGAGGACACAGAGAAGGCACCCTCTATGAGGAGGGGGACTTCACCAAACACAGAATCTACCAGTGCCTTGATCTTGGACTTCCCAGGGTCTAGAACTACGAGCAATAGATTTCTGCTGTTTATAAATTACCTTGTCTAAGGTATTTTGTTGTAGGAGCCTGAATGACAAAGACAGAGTTTGGAACTCTTATATACTGTTGGTAGGAATGCAGAACGGTACAGCTGTGGGGAAAACAGTTTGGCAGTTTCTTGCAAATTCAAGAATATGATCCAGCAGTTCCACTGCTAATAAAATCATGTTCACACAAAAGCCTGCGCATGGATGTTGATAGCAGCATTATTCAGTATTATTAAAATGTGTAAACAAGACAAGTGTTCTTCAGTGGGTGAAAGGATAAACAAACTGTAGTAATCTATGTAATGAAATACTAAATACTACTTAGCGATATAAAGGAATGAATTATTTATTTGTTCATTCATTTATTTTGAGATGAAGTCTTGCTCTGTCACCCAGACTGGAGTGCAGTGGCACAATCTCGGTTCACTGCAACCTCCACCTCCTGGGCTGAAGTGATTCTCCTGCCTCAGCTTCCCGAGTAGCTGGGACCACAGATGCGCCGCCATGCCTGGCTAATTTTTGTATTTTTAGTAGAGACAGAGTTTTGCCATGTTGGCCAGGCTAGTCTCAACCTGGCCAGCATGGCGAAACCTCAAGTGATCCTCCTACCTTAGCCTCCCGAAGTGCTGGGATTACAGGCGTGAGCCAACTTGCCTGATGAGAATGAATCATTTATACATACAACAACCTGTGTGACCCTCATTTTACTGAGTTAAAGAAGCCATTCTCAAAAGGTTACGTATTCTGTGCTTCCATTTATGTAACGTTCTTTAAAAAATAAAACTAGTGATGAAGAACGAAATAATGGTTGGCAGGATAAGTTACTCCCTCCCCCACCCCCTTTCCTCCCTCAATTGCTGTTAAATGCATCGTTTCAAAGTTCAAACCAAGACAAGCTTGATCAATATAAAAAACACAACTCTATGTTGGGGTGCAGGGAATTTGGTCACTGTCATCTCCCATTTCCTCTTTCATCTAGAAAGCCTAACACACCATGGAATGAGGAAGCTGGCTCCTGTGATCTGTTAATATTTGAAGTATGGCCTTTTAATAGGGCCATTGGCAATGTCAATAAGGAAACATCCTGAGAAGGAGAGGGCGATGAGCCTATCTCTCTCAAATCTCACAGCCTGGGGAATAACTCACTACAGAAAAACCGACCTGAATGAAGGTGAAAGAGAGAATCCACCCACGTTTATGAAAGATCATGCCTTAGCTAGCCCTCCTTAGTTCTTAGCCACCTTCTTCTCAGTTTTAAGACCCTGCTATGCTAACCGGGAAGGAAAGCATTTTCTTACTAAACTTAACCTGACCTCCTTTTGACCTTCATGTGGTTCTCAGGTTTAAGACCATCTGTACTAATGAGGAACGAAAGTATCTTCTGACTAACCTTCACCTGACCTTCTTTCGCCCTTCACCTGGTTTCCTCAGAGCTTTCTTTCCCTTAGTTTGTATTTCCTATAGCAGTAAGTTAAGTTCCATTTGACTAGGTATTGAGTACCTAAGTGTGTGAGGCTCTCACACAAGAAATCAAGGTTGATGTACAACTTACCATATACCAACTTACCTGTTCACACATTAACATTGTAAAGAAAAGGACAAGGGCAGAAAAACATTTAGACATTTTAAAAAAGAAATTTACCAGTAAAAGTTATTTATTTCTTAAGACATTTTTAAAAACTATTTTACCTTCATAAAAAAAAGTATGAAAGTAAAAAATAGTCAAACATTCCATATTTATTATCCAAAGAAACAGTTCTATTTATTTATTTATTTTGAGACAGAGTTTTGCTCGTTACCCAAGCTGGAGTACAACGGCGCAGTCTTGGCTCACCGCACCCTCCACCTCCCAGGTTCAAGCGATTCTCCTGTCTCAGCCTCCGAGGTAGCTGGGCTTACAGGGGCCAGCCACCACGCCAGGCTAATTTTTGTATTTTTAATAGACATGGGGTTTCACCGTGTTGGCTAGGCTGGTCTTGAACTCCTGACCTCAGTCAATCCACTCACCTCGGCCTCCCAAAGTGCTGGGATTACAGGCCACAGCACCTGGCCTATTTTAAATAGCATATGATAACTCAAAAATAAAACAGTAGTAAAAGGGTTAAAGTCCCTTTAAATGTCATTCCCCAAAGATAATCATTTTAACAGTATAAAGTCTGTCCTTACAGAATGCATGTATGCATTTTTTAACATAAATGGTTGCCAGCAATTTTTTCTATATAAGCAGATGGTACTAGTTATCCTCCCATATCCATTATGCCATTTTCCTTAGTAATAACATCTCCAACTTTTAGCTGGGCATTTGACTACATAGAATTGTGTGTTTTTTATTTTTATGCTGAGTGGAGATAAAATAGCAAGAGTTTTAAAGTGGATAGATCCCAGTCTTGGTTCTATTATGAGCTAGATGGGCCAGGTGAGGAAAGTTGCTTCAACTTTTTGGTACTATAGGAGGCAGCACAGCACAGTGATTATGTACAGATGGAGTTCCCAGATCGGACACTCCCTAGCAGTATGATCTCAAGCATGTCACTTATCCTCTCTAAGCTTCCTCTGTTGAATGGAGATAAAGATATCCCTTAACTCATCAGTTGTAAGAATTAAATGAGATAGTGCACACAAAGAGCTTGCATGGGTCAGTACTCAACAAATGTTAGCTATTATTGTAGTTGTTTTATTAGCTTTTGAAAAAGAAGATAAGTATTTGCTTTATTAGGTTGAGGATGAGGATAAAAAAACAAATATGAAAGACTGTATAAGCTAAAAGTCATAATATCACTAAGCTTAAAAAGAACCCTGCTTGGCCGGGCGCGGTGGCTCAAGCCTGTAATCCCAGCACTTTGGGAGGCCGAGACGGGCGGATCACGAGGTCAGGAGATCGAGACCATCCTGACTAACACTGCGAAACCCCGTCTCTACTAAAAAATACAAAAAACTACCCAGGCGAGGTGGCGGGCGCCTGTAGTCCCAGCTACTCCGGAGGCTGAGGCAGGAGAATGGCGTAAAACCCGGGAGGCGGAGCTTGCAGTGAGCTGAGATCCGGCCACTGCTCTCCAGCCCGGGCGGCAGAGCGAGACTCCGTCTCAAAAAAAAAAAAAAAAAAAGAACCCTGCTCCTTGGCATTGGGATATGGAACGATATTATTATAGTAGTTCTGTGTGTGTTGCCTATGGGGACCAATCCACCGGAGTAACTAGACAGGAGAATGTATCTGAGAGAAAGTTCTCCCTCAGTTTAAAGGAATTAACTAAATTGGATGCCACTGGAAAGTGCAGACAGCTCAGAGATCCGCTGTGTGTTAATCTGATACCTTGTTATGTATCAGAACTTGCTCAAGCCTCTTGAGCACACTTGTGACTTCCAGGCATTGTTCTTGTTGTCCCTTTTCCAGGCCACACAGGACTGCTTAAGGGTGAGCTACAGTTATATAAACACTTCATCTTACACATTCTATCGCCAATGGAAACCTTTCATAGACTGATGTCATTTGGGGCAGAATCTGTGTTTTATTTTCCACTGTATTCTCAGGGCCAACCCAGTGTCTGGCACACAGTAAAAGCCCAATCAGTAGACATCCAATGTCTCTAGAAACTCTGCCCCTTAGCTAGAGGCAGATTTCACAGGCTGGGAGAGGAGAGGGCAGGCAGAATGTGTAGGGAGGCAGGAGGCTTGTGTATCTGGCTTTTAATGTCTGCTGGATGTGGCAGCTGCCACCAGCTATAGACCACTTTATGACTTTGACATATACAGTCCCGTTCAGAACTGTGCTACAGCTCAAGGATATTACTGTAAATCAATCAGAAATAATTAAATTCTGGAAAACCCTTCCAGGCTGTAATCTTGCCACGGAGCAAAAAATGATCTAAATCTAGACATGCCATTTAAAAACTTGATTACACCAGGCACTGTCACATCTGGTCCTGATGCCAGATACATTTAGGTTCAAATTCTATCTCTGACATTTATGAGCTGTGTGACCTTAGGCAAGTTCCTTAACGTTGCTAAATTTCAGTTTTTCCTTCTTTAAAAAGCCATTAATAATACCCCAATAAATGGTTGTGAGGATTATTCAATCTTGATGTAAAGTAGTTTCGAGATAGATCCGGATTTTAAATTCTGGCTTTGCTGCTTAAGTTGGACAAAATACTCAGTCTTTTTAAATTGTTTCCTTCTCTGTGAAATGAGAATTAAAGTGTATACCTAATGAGGTTATTGAGAGGATTAATTAAATCTGTATAACATGTTTAGTACAGTGTCTAGTATACAGTAAGGGCCTAATAAATGTTAGCTGTCATTATTACCACAATAATTACTATTATTACATAAAAAGGCAGCACTTAATACATATTGGTGTAGCCATCTCCTCCAGCTTAATCTCCTACTAATGAGAAATATCCAAGAATTGGACAATTGGGTCAAGCGTAAAGCATATCTTGATAGATATTGCCATAATGCTCACCAAAAGGCTTGTAACCAACTTGCAATGTCACTAACAATGTGAAGAATCTATCAATTTCATTCTAACCCTCACAGACTTTTTTTTTTCTGTTATTTTTTTTTTTGAGACGGAGTCTTGCTCTGTCACCCAGGCTGGAGGCAGTGCCCAGATCTCAGCTCACTGCAAGCTCTGCCTCCCGGGTTTACGCCATTCCCCTGCCTCAGCCTCCGGAGTAGCTGGGACTATAGGCGCCCACCACCTCGCCCGGCTAGTTTTTTGTATTTTTTAGTAGAGACGGGATTTCACTGTGTTAGCCAGGATGGTCTTTTCTGTTATTTTTAAAGGGGCAGCATGGTATCTCAAGGTTACTTCAATTTTCATTTATTACTGTGAGGGTGGACATTTTCCCATCTCTTATGTTTACTGTTTGGATATCTTCTGGTGTGAATGATTTATTTCTATCTTTTGCCTATTTATTAGTTTGAATCTTGGTGTTTTTCTTAAAAATTTGAATAAACTATATATTAGAACATTAACTATTATATTTAATGCAAATACTTTCCTGGTAAGTTGGAGCCATAGAGGTCTGGTACAGATGAGGGGAGATCAGGAAAAAGTTCTATGTGTTCAGGGATTTTCTGTGGGGGGGCTGCTGCCTTCTGCATGATGAACTCAACTACCCTCACATCCATCTCACAATATCTCTGGCCCTGCATGACACTGTAGTTCTTTTTTTAAATTAAAAAAATTATTTTATTTTTAAAGACAGAGTCTCCACTGTGTCACTCTGGTTGGAGTGGAACAATCATAGCTCACTGCAGCCTTGAACTCTTGGGTCCAAGGGATCCTCCCACCTCAGCCTCCTGAGTAGCTAGAACTACAGGTATGTGCAGCAATGTCAGGCTAAATTTATTTTTAATTTTTGTTGTAGAGACAGGGTCTGGCTGTGTGGCCAGGCTGGTCTCAAACTCTTGGCCTCAAGCGATCCTTTTGCCTCAGTCTCCCAAAGCACTGGGATTATAGGCATGAGCCACTGGGCCCAGCCCCAACACTGTAGTTCTGTATTGCTAACTATAGGGTACTCGTATTTCTTCTTAGTTGTCTTGTAGATACCTCAAACCTATCATAGATATGAATGAACTCATCAGCCATTCCCCAACCTGCTAACTTTCTAAACTTCCCCATTTGGACCCTTATTGTTCTAGTCAAGAGGTCTTGAAGCTCTTAATGTAGTAAAAAGGCTTCCCCGAGTCTCTCAGACAGGCCTGTTGAAGCATCTCTTTTTTGTTGTTGTTCATATCCAAGCCAGAACAGAATGCAATTATACTCTTGAGTTGTAAGTCATGTGTCCTGATTTTTGATTTGGAAAATATGATCACATGTATCAAGAAGATGAGCAGAAGAGGCAGCCAAGTTGACATGTTGTCTCAGGAACTTTCTGAAT
Source organism: Rhinopithecus roxellana (assembly GCF_007565055.1). Taxonomy (NCBI): domain Eukaryota; kingdom Metazoa; phylum Chordata; class Mammalia; order Primates; family Cercopithecidae; genus Rhinopithecus; species Rhinopithecus roxellana. The sequence continues at coordinate 130,738,227 of NC_044563.1, read as the reverse complement.
GCCAATATCTGCTACTGAAATTAATACATGTGAGTCTGAAGTGGGTAAGCAGAACAATCCCATGGAGACTGCAAGCCAGACATGGGTATTTGATAGTGGAAGTGGGGAATTAATCAAAGGAAAAGACAGTACTAGAAATCATTGCCTTGGGTATTTGGTCCACACATCTACTTTCCTTAAATGATTTTTGTATTTTAATGGTGATATTTTTCAAATTGTTTGGGCAATTAAATATTTTTAATAATTAGTATAATACAGTATTGATTTTGTCTTAGCATTATGGCTTTTTCTGTTGATGTTTCCATTAGGATATGAGTGCCATGAAATTAGAAAGTGTGTTTTGACCTTCCTTCTAATGCCCAGCCCAATGGCTTTGTGTAGATACATGTGCTTTGAACAGATCTATGTGGAGATCCAGTTCCTTCTAAAGTCAACTGAAGTGGGCGTCATGAGTTGCAATAGAGAAAACAACAAGGCAAGCATCAGGTCAAAAATAAAAAGCCCAGATAACATCTTAAATGAAAGTTACTCTCCTTCTTATTTTCTAACTTTCCCCTCAATTTCCCCCAGTACACAATGGATCACTTAAGAAGCCCCATCCTCTTCAGAGACAAGAAACACTTCCAGTAAGACATACTGAGAATAACCGCAGTTTCTTAGTGCCTTTGGAGTATGCATTGAAATTCCGTGCAGTTCAGAAGTTCTTCCGAGAGTTGGGTGTGCCTGTGTGCGGTGCATGTGCATATGAGTAGGTACATGCACGTGGGTGTGTGTGGTGCGGCATACTGTTCTCATGAAGGCACACTTTCTACACTGTTCAGGGGAGGAGAACGATAAAGCCACTTTTTCTCAAGGCAGAGTATGATGGTATGAAATCCACATTCACCAACCTCAAATATTCCTTCATTCCCCAAAGAGTCATGTTTAGGGGAGCAGGGTGAAGTCTGGGCATTGGGCTTAGTATATTCTAATTATTTCTACAAAGACTAACTAGATTTTCCAATTTGAAGAGGGTCCTTGGAGGGTTTCTTTTGTCAGCTGTGGGGGACAGGCAGGTGGGGATATCCAGAAAGAATTGGGAACCTGGAACTCACATTAGCAAGCAGTTGATCATAAAACAAAATGACTTGCTAAATTCCAATCAATGGCACAGTGTGACCTGAGAGTGATGTCCTGAATTCCCTTCCACAGTTATCTAGAGAAGGACTTAGATGGGTATATTCCAATATTGGCGAGAGTCCCTTTACACTCCCCAGCAGAAAAACTGGTTAATTTACATCCCAGGTCATTATCTCATTATCTGTGTCTCTGGATTGCATTCTTCAGTAACTAATCCCTCACCTACAACAGTACATAGTAAGGTCAAGGATGAAATTTCGCAGAATCTCGCTCCCCACAGCACCACGCACAAGGAGACCCAACCATTCCAGCCAACCCCGTGTGTCTAAGTCCCATTCGCCCACATAAGTCTCTATTTGACAAATTCCTCGAGTTACTACCCTTGGGGTGGGGACCTTTCGCCTCCCGTGAGGTGCCGGCTCTCCCAGGCTTTGCGGACTGCCCCCGTGGGGTGGGGAGATTCGCCTCTGGTGCCGAGGGAAAACTGTGTTAGGCGAAGGTGGAAGTTCTGTCGGACCCGTGAGAGCACGTGGGTGCGCGCGGGCCGCGTAGTGAGCAGCAGCCAGGATTCCGCTCCAGATCGCGCCCCCGTCGCATTTCATTGCCTGGAACGGCCCACGCCTCGCGATGGCCCCGCAGGCACCCGGCACAGCATAGCGTGGCTGCGCGGCCCCCGCAGCGCAACGGACCCCACCCTGCCCGACCCCAGACCCGCAGGCGAGCCCGTCTGTAGGCAATGGATGGAAAGGGTACCAACTAGTCATCCCAAAGTCCTTTAGAGGGCAACTCGGCGCGATTTTTTCTCTCTCCGACCCGCTGCCTCCGCAGCAGCCGCTCGGAGCACCCCCCGGCAGGTGCCCCGCGCAAGCTCCGCGCCTTCCCCGCGGATCCCTGGCCCCTGCTGGACCCAGGCCCAGCACAAGATAAATGAGTTTGCTCTGTACCTGATCCTGTCCTTCTCGGCCCTCTGTAGCTCCTCGTTTCTTTCCAGCACCTGAAGGATCTTCCTGGCCTCTTCGTCATTTAAGAAACTGAAATCAAACCCCGGAGGAACTTTCGTCATTTTCTTTACTGTGTGTGAGTTACACTTAAGCTCCTTGGCGCCTCCTGTTAGGAAGGCATTTTTCAACATATACAAGACCAGTTTCACTAACTTGATCCCACAGCCAATAATAAGTCCGTCCCTTTGAAAGTCTAAAACCACAAACCTAGGGAACGCCCACACCTAAAGGGCTCATATTGACAACACCTTAATGACATATTTCTCTCAACCTGTCCAACCGAGATGCAAAGTGAACGTCTAAAGGGAGAGAGGGAACCAATCCTGTTCCAAGGGGGGCGGGCCCTCCCTCGTCCCTCCCTCGATCCCTCCCTCGTCCCCTCCCTCGATCCCTCCCTCGATCCCTCCCTCGATCCCTCCCTCGTTCCCTCCCGTCACCCTCCCCGCCCCCTCCCTCGTTCCCTCCCGTCACCCTCCCCGCCCCTATTTGAGTTGTTAAGCAAACAAGCCTATATAATTCTGCCTCTAAAGTGAGGCAAGGCTAAGTGTTGGCGCCAAAGTGTTTGCTTTTGCTGTTGCTGTTTGCTCGCAGAACTTGAGCTTGACTAGCAAAGGAGTGAAAAAGAAGGAGATTCATGACTAATCCTCCCTTTCAATAATTAAGAGCCCATAGAAAATAGAATTGCAAGTAGGGTTTGTAACTGGCAAAAGGATTACTTCGTTTGAAAGACCAGGAAGAACTAAACTCAATTACACTACTGACTGTGGATGAACCTGGCTGAAGGGCGGAAATTATGTATCCTTGGAAACGAATTATTTGCCAAGCTTCTCATCCCGTAGACACCCCCCACCTCCACTGTCCCACAAAAGTCATTCTCAGACTTTAGAAACAAACAAACAAACAAACAAAACAGTTTATGATATTTTAAGAGAAGACAGCCCAGAAGCAAAGGACGGTAGAAAACACCTGTTAGAAGTTTTCTGTAAGATTTTATTACCATCTTAATAACTCAGAGAAGTATACACATGCCATTTAAAAATACCTAATCCTCTGGTGAAAGCAAATGTAATCCTATGAAGCCACGGAAATAGCTTTCCTAGAAAGTCAGTGTTCCACAATACAATGAAGAATATGGAAATTTATAAAGTTTCACATATATGCATTTTTTTAAATTATCAAGGCTTTTACAGAAAACATGTTTTTATCTTGGCTTCACTTCCTACACAAAATAACTCTGTCAGATTGACTTTTCTGTCCATATCCTTAATTTGGTCATTTTGAAGATGGTGATAATTACTACATATAAAATGTACATCTACATGTATCATTTATTTTCGTGGCACATGAACCCAATTAAAATTCTGTATCTTTACAAGAACATGATATCAAAAATTGCCACTTGTGTGTTGGTCTCTGGGTTATCCCCACTCGATCATCATTATTTAAAACATGCCTAGGCAGCTAGCCATTCAGACAACTTTCTGTGGGTGTCTGTTATTTGTGTGAACCAGGAACCAGTTTTGTTCACCTATGGTGTACACAACACAGAACTCCTTTATAAACAGTGGTCTGTATTAGTGATCATGTTTTGGGAGTATGTCTTGTATATGGCGTCCAATTTTCTAGTGTGTTCATTTATTTAGCATACACGTGGGACTTCTCCATATGGTCACTGGTGGGATTTACACTGTTTCCAGTATATCAGTGAACTGATTTCAACCAACATATCCTGGTGCCTATTACATGAAGGCATCATACACTGTGAACAACACAGTTCTTGTCTTTAGAAAGTTTGTAATCCAGTGGGAGAGAAACACAAATAGAAAGATGACTATGTAACAAAGAACATAACAGAGGAATAAAGAAAATTCCATGAGCACACAGAAAAGTAAGTGGCAACTGAGTGGATTGAGAGAGATACAGTATTTAGGTTGCTGCATGAAGAGTCAGATTTCAAGAGGAAGAAATAGTGGGTGGTGGGAGGAGATGTGTGAGTCTATTCTAGGCAAGGGGATCAGCATGCTGAATAGCAGAAGTACAGTCCTAGGAATCTTCTCATATTCCCTCAACCTCTCTAATGACCAGACTGAACAAAAGCTTGGAAGCTAGAAAAGACTGGAGCATGTTCTGGGATTGGTACATGATCTGTTTTGGCAGAGCACGTAGTCTCCACAGGGTAAATCTTCCTCTTTTTATGTAGAAAGCACAAATCTACACATAATACACAGATGTACAGTGTATCTGTAGTATTAACATTGCACAGGGAGGTGATTGTGAAAAAAGTTCTAAAAAGGTTCGTTGTGGGGACAGTAATGAGAAAGCGGTTTAGAAACACTGGGCTAGGCCGGGCGCGGTGGCTCAAGCGTGTAATCCCAGCACTTTGGGAGGGCCGAGATGGCGGATCACGAGGTCAGGAGATCGAGACCATCCTGGCTAATACGGTGAAACCCTGTCTCTACTAAAAAATACAAAAAAACTAGCCGGGCGAGGTGGTGGGCGCCTGTAGTCCCAGCTACTCGGGAGGCTGAGGCAGGAGAATGGCGTAAACCCGGGAGGGCGGAGCTTGCAGTGAGCTGAGACCGGCCACTGCACTCCAGCCTGGGCGACAGAGCGAGACTTCCGTCTCAGAAAAAAATAAAAAATAAAATAAATAAAAAAATAAAGAAACACTGGGCTAGTGCCCAGAGCACAGTGAGCTGAAATGTAGTCAGGCTGAGCTCTGACTATGAATGCCATGCAATTCTAGACTTCATTGTGTAAGCACCGAGGAGCTAATACAGGTTTTAAGGGTGACAGTGATGCAGTTAAAATTGAACTTAGGGCCGGGCGCGGTGGCTCACACCTGTAGTCCCAGCACTTTGGGAGGCAGAGGCTGGCAGATCACAAGGTCAGGAGATCGAGATAATCCTGGCTAACACAGTGAAACCCTGCCTCTACAAAAATACACAAAATTAGCCCAGCATGCACGCCTGTAGTCCCAGCTACTCAGGAGGCTGAGGCAGGAGAATCGCTTGAACCCGGGAGGAACAGGTTGCAGTGAGCTGAGATCGCACCAATACACTCCAGCCTGGGCAACAGTGCGAGACTCTGTCTCAAAAAAAAAAAAAAAAAAAAAAATTTGAACTTTGGGCATATTACTCTGATAGCAATAGACAAGAAGAGTAGAGTGAAGATGGCATCAAGGAAACCATTGTGTTGGAATGCTGATGCAGGAGAAAGGGAAAGAGGACCCAATCAAAGGCAATGTAAGTGAGAGTAGAAAAAGGGTGGAATTCCAAAAATATTGGCTGGATTTGGTAACTCATTAAACAAGAGGATTAAGAAAGAGACACAAAGATGATGCAAGATCTCAAGAAAGGTGTCTAAAAGGAGACTAGTCTATTTGATAGTATGAGAAACACAGGTTTGTCCAGAAATCAGTTTTTCAGTTTTTGACACAAGCAGTTTGATGTATCTACAATTCATCCACATGGCAGTTTAAAATGAGAAATGTGGGACTCGAATTCTTGAAACAGGGATGGAGAAATAGATTGGGAGGTTATCTGCTTAAAAATGGTTGCCAAAACCCTGAGATAGCAAAGGAAGAATGAGGAGCAGAAGCTGAGTTGAGAACTTTGAATGTCCAACCTCATCAGACATCAGCACCGAAACATGCTTCAGCCCTGGGTTTGTGGCACAATGGGGCATACCATTGAGAAACTTTTATATTGAGAAATTTACGAGGCATTGGGGACTGGCCTGGAAACCATACAGAATTGTTTTTTGTGGAGTTTTAAACACAATGCTCTTAAAATTAAAATAATTCTCCAAAGGTTTGTTTTATGGGCTTATTTAGCCAGCAGCAAGCAGTCATTTTCAATCTTAGTATCTGTAATCCTGGCAACCTTTTGCCCAGGCTCTCAGCTAAAAAGATACTCATCAGTTTGGTTTTTAATAGTCACAGCTGATAGAAAGCAATAATCTTTAGAAATCTCCCATTGTCTCCTACCTTCTCTAGTCTGTTGACCAAATCCCTGCCAGAGGGCTTAGTTTTTTTCCTTCCTTGGCAATCACCAAGCCAAGAGACATGCTGATCACATCACTTGCTTGAATGTCTGATTTTTTATTTTTATTTTTATTTTTCTTGAGATGGAGTCTCACTCTGTTGGCCAGGCTGGAGTGCTGTGGCTCAATCTCAGCTCACTGCAACCTCTGCCTCCTGGGTTCAAACGATTCTCCTTCCTCAGCCTCCCAATTAGCTGGGATTACAGATGCACACCACCACACCCAGCTAATTTTGTATTTTTATTAAGGAATGTGTTTTACCATGTGTTTTACAGGTTGATCTTGAACTCCTGACCTCAGGTGATTTATATATTAACATAGTTTGCTTTATCATTAGATCAAAGTAATAACACATTATTATCAAAAGTTCTCTGATAAAATTCAATATTGCTTCTTGTTAGGACTAAACTAAATTGAGCTAAATTTAAAATGACTTGGTAATTCTTTAGAAAGGATTTTTCCTTGATGTGGCAAGGAATGTCTGTCCCAGATAACACCAGTATTATAATTAATGGTGAGTCTGTGAAGTAACAATAATCAAAGACACCTGCTATTCCCTATATTGTCTAACATTGTTCTGGTAGTTCTAGTTGATACAACAGGGAAGGAAAAAACAATGTGGTGTGACTCTTAGAAAAGAGAAAATTGATCATAGGTGATAATTATCTACTTAGGAAAAAGACCAGAGAAATCTGTTAAAAAAAAAAAAAAAAAAAAAAAAAAAAAAAAAAAACCTGTTAGAACTAAAAAGGGAGTACAAATTAGTGGCCATGTGTGGCATCATTCAACAACTATTTATGGAATGTCTACTATCTGTTGGGAAATGTTCTAGGAACTGTGTAGACAAGATGTTCTTGCGCTCAAAACATTACCTTCTAATGGATAGAAGTAAATAAATAAATAAATAAATCAACATAAATTTAGAGTGTGATAAGTGCCGTGAACCAAGTAAACAGGTGGAGGATGGGAGGATGCAGGGAGGGCTCCAGCTGGAGTGGTCAGTCTGGAGACTGACCCGCATGATGAGATGTCATATGAGCTAAAACCTGAAGGGTAAGAAGCCAGACATGTGAAGAACTTACGGGTACAAATGTCCTCAAATTGGTTGAATAAAATGTGGGTAGAAAGTAGATGTGTGTGCTATTTATAAGTTCTTTTGAACTTATTTCATCTTCATCTAAGAAATACTCCACAGGGCTCCTTGCCCCAGATAATGGGCTTAGTGGTTATGGGCATGCAGTGTTTATTTAACCTGCTGTATCTCAGGCCCTGTGCCAGGTGCTGGAAACACAGAGGCATCAAGGTAAACAGGTCTCTGTCTTCAGAGAGTTTGCACTCCCTTGGAAAGAGACAGATAATACATTAGTAAATAAATAAAAAGATTTACCAAGTGTGATAAATGCTATGAAGGAAATTAACAGAGTGATACGGTGGAGAGTAAGTTTGAAGAGGAGGGGATACTCTTAGATGGGGTGGTTGGGAAGGCTACCCTGAGGTGACACATAAGTGGTGACCTGAAGGGTGTCAAGGATCCAGCTTTGCTAAGACACAGGAGAAGGGCTTTCCAAGCAGAGGCAAGTGCCAAGATGCTGAGGCAGGAGAGAGATTTGCAGGCTCTGGGCTGATGTCTCTGGACCATGGTAAATGCCTGGAAGAGGGACATAAAAAAGGAGGTTGGAGAAGTAAGTGTGGGCCTGATAACATAAGGGAGCTAGGCCAAGCAAGGGAGGTTAGATTCCATCCAAAGGACATGGGCTTGGAGTCAGTAGTCCTTGGTTCAAGTTCTGGCTACAATATTTATTAGATGTGTGACCTTGGGTAGCCATCTCACCTCCTTCCACCTCATAACGTTGTGCAATTAAATGTGCTAGTGTCCTGGGAAGTGTGTAGCATATGGTAAGCCCTCCGGAAAAAGAGAGATGGAGAGAGAGAGAGAGAGATCTTCCCAGCTAGGTGGTCAGTGGGATTCTGCCCAGTTTCCTCCTCACACCTGGCTGGCTTCTGGGATAATAAAATAAATTTCCAGATGTTATCTCTTCTCTCCCTGCCTCCAAACTAGAGGAACTCTTTTCTCTGGGCAGAACTCACCTCACATTGTATATGACATAAGGATTAAATTGTTTTAAATTGAAAATGTAGCATGATGACACCAACATGGTAAAAGAAAAACAAAAGATATTTTGTAATCCAACCATCCTAATTCAAGGACTGCTTCCGTATTTGAATATCATTCTAAAGTTCTGTCTCATGTGTGTGTGTGTATAAAGCTATAGTTATAAATCACAATTGTGTATACACATATATACAAATGCATACTCATAACACAGTTGTAATCACAGTGTGTATATTTTGATGAAGGCTTTTAATATTATTATGAAAGACCTCTGTAGATTTCACAACCTAACTGGATTTAAAAAAAAGAACCTTCAGTTCTGAAGGTTCTTTGAGAACTTTAAACTGCTTTACAGAAGTAAGATTGTTGACTGTTTTATGTTACCTCAATAACCAGTTCTGGCATTTTATAGTATTCACTCTTTGAACATTTTTCCTTACAGCAATTCTACCAACTTCCATGTGGTTGCCTTTCTGTTTAGAAGAAGTGCCTTTCAATAACAATCCTTGTGCAGACATCAAGTGACACCTGGAAAAGAAACCTGTTTTTTGGTTGTTGGGGAGGCTTCTCTTCAGTAAAGAAAGCAGGGTAAGTGAGAGCACTGACAATGCTGATGGCGTGCAGCCTTTAATAACTACTGTTGACCTGAGAGAAGGAATGCCATGCCTGCTCTCAATAGATTTTAAAAAAGTTTTCAGTAACTCACTTCTTCATAAGCAAAGACCTACATTTGTTTGCTTCCGTAATACTAATCCATTGAACTTGATTTTACTCTTTAAGTCCAGGAGATTGCAATCTGGGTAACTTGGAATCTACAAGGAAGGTGAGAAGAGAGGGCCCTTTCCTATACTTTCCCTTCTATGTTGCATGGAGATGGGGGAAAAGGGGACAGAGAGTGGAAGAAAATTCAAATATGGGAGACTGAACTCAGCATCTTCTAAACTTCAAAGAAATGTCCACTTGGAATGAAAAGAGTGAGATTGAAAGTTAAGTTTTTCTTTCCCCATCAACAGCCTAAATACTGGTATGCTGCAGTCTCTTTGCAACCTTTTATTAGATGGATCATTGCAATTACTTAATATACCACTCACATCTAATCAAATGGTGGCTCCAACTAAACCTGAAGTTTCTTTTTATCTCTGTGCATTTTAAAGCATTTATTAATGTATTTGGATTTTTTTCCTCCTTTTGATTCAAGTACCTGGGTCTTAAACTAGAAACAAATTTGTTAACGGTTTAATGTGACTGGCACAGTATGGGGATGATAGTTCTTCAAAACTTGTATTGTGATTTAAGAAAGGCAAATTTCCACTAAATAGAATTTGATAATTTCATTTCTTGTTTTTAAATTCATTATCAGGACCTACTAGTGTCTGGGTGGAAGACTTTAAGCAGAGCTAACTAACCAATGAAGGTCTTCAGAAATTAACCTTAATTTTAATTTAGATGTATTTTAAGTACTTTTTGGTTCTTCATTTCCTGTACTAGTCATTTGTTCTCATATATGGGGCACACTTCAAATAATACATTAACCACACAGATTTTAGGATTCTAGCCATCCCTTTTTCCACCACACACAATGTTTTCCTGGTTATCTTTGTTGTTTCACATGGTCAGGTGTTTATTGTCGAGTGACAAGTTCAATGACAAGTACAATATTATTCAATGCCTTCAAACAGGATAATGACACATAAGTTTCTAAATACAAGCTGTTGAAAGAACACAAAGAAGTTGTTGCCATGGCTTAAGAAGCAGGCTAAGTCCTTCAGCAGAGCTCATGGATCAGGAAGAATTGTTCACCATACATGGACTTCCTGCGAGTAATAGAATATTCCTACTGGAGTGAAATTTGCCATATATGCTTGTGGTCCTGAGTTAGAATGTCTAACTTGAGTACTAATTGAGCAGAGATGTCAACCCTCTTGGAATAGAGTAACATCTGGGTCTTGCTAAATCCTATTAAACTAATTATTGGTGTAGATCAAAATATGCCAGTGCTGGCCGGGCGCGGTGGCTCAAGCCTGTAATCCCAGCACTTTGGGAGGCCGAGACGGGCGGATCACGAGGTCAGGAGATCGAGACCATCCTGGTTAACCCAGTGAAACCCCGTCGCTACTAAAAATACAAAAAACTAGCCAGGCGAGGTGATGGGCGCCTGTAGTCCCAGCTACTCGGGAGGCTGAGGCAGGAGAATGGCGTAAACCCCGGGAGGCGGAGCTTGCAGTGAGCTGAGATCTGGCCACTGCACTCCAGCCCGAGCGACAGAGCGAGACTCTGTCTCAAAAAAAAAAAAAAAAAAAAAAAAAAAAAAAAAAAAAATGCCAGTGCTTTAAATAACTCTATATTTCAATACCCATAGTCACATGATGGTATGTATCATATTAGACATTCTCCTGGTTAAGGAGCTGACTAGATAGACAAACTTTCAAATTAATAGCATACTTCAGTTAATAGTCATAGGAGAGAAAACGCACTTAACATATAAAGAAATACAAATAGAAATAGTATTTCCAAGACTGACTAAGAAATGGTCACATAAATTTACAACCACACTAGGTACAATCCAAGCTTGTAAACAACAATTTATATAATAATAGATGCCCTTCTACTTCTGGCCTTTTTGTTAAAACCTTAAGTAATGGAATCCAATCAATATTTTGCCTTTCAAGGTGTAGTTTCAAAGTTAAGTATTTAAATATGACAAATAGTAAAATCTATGAAAACTTTGATCATTTCCCCTATATTGTAAATATTTGAATATGAAATGATAGACTCCCTCTCTTTCTTTCTTTCTCTCTCCTTTTTCTTTCTTTCCTTTCTTTCTCTTTCTTTCTCTTTCTTTTCTTTCTTTCTTCTTTTTTTCTTCTTTTCTTTCTTCTTTCTTTCTTTCTTTCTCTTTCTTCTTTTTTTTTCCTTTTTTCTTTCTTTCTTCTTCTTCCTTCCTTCCTTCCTTCCTTCCTTCCTTCCTTCCTTCCTTCCTTCTTCCTTCCTTTCTCTCTTCTCCTCTCTCTCTCTCCTTTCCTTCCTTCCTCCCTTCCTTCTTCCTTTCCTTTCTTTCTTTTTCATTTTTATTTTTTTCTACAGGGTCTGAACTCTGTCATCAAGGCTGGAGTGCAGTGGTGCAATTTCAGCTCACTGCAACCTCCACTTCTTGGGCTCCAGCTATCCTCCACCTCAGACTCCTGAGTAACCTGGGTCTACAGGTGTGAGCCACCAGCTCGGCTAATTTCATATTTTTTGTAGAGAATGGGTTTCACCATGTTGGCCAGGCTGGTCTTCGAACTCCTGGACTGAAGCAATCCACCCACCTCAGCCTCCCAAATACTATGATAATAGGCAAGAGCCACCGTGCCCGCCCTGAAATGATAGACTCTTTATATCTCTTTCCTATTTGCTTTTAAGACTGGTCCAACTGCAATGACATGGGAACAATTTAATGTGCTTCCCCTCATGGCTTATCAAATTGTTCCCTTGAAACACTACTGTATCCTGCATCCATTTCCAATGCAGCCATCCATTCATTATTCTGGGTTATTTTCACTACTGCATTTAGGGTTATTTTTGTTCATTCCATCATTCAAACAGATATTTATTAGGCACCTGCTGGTGCCAGAGACTGTTCTACAGCTGTTCTTTACCTCTCTATTCTAATTTCTCTTTTCAGTTAATTTCCTCCAATTCCTTCCTTGATAGTTTTCAGTGGTTATTTGCCCCACTCTCCTACACGTCTCTTTTGAGGGGTGTATCCAATGTAGATTTATGTTACCCAGCAATTTTCCAGAAAGGCAAATAACCTGGGCCAGAGGGGTTTCTCCCATGTAACTCACTGTCCGCCTGTGACTCCCACTAAAACTGCCTTTTTTTTTTTTTTTTTTTTTTTTTGGGAGATGAGGTCTCATTCTGTTTTCCAGGCTGCAGTACAGTGGCCAGATCGCAGCTCACTGCAGCCTTGACTCCAGGGGCTCAAGCGAGTCTGCCATGTTAGCCCCAAGTGACTGGGACTACTTGGCATGAGCCATCATTGCACCCATCTAAAACTGTCTTTAACATAAAGCAGATTATAAGGGGTCAGTAGGATGAGAAGGAAAATAGAAACCCAATCCTTACTGCAAATACTACACAAATCATATATACTTTCTCAGGTTGGTTTTAAAAATCATGTTTCAATAGATACAGGTGATATAGTGTGGCTCTGTGTCCCAACCCAATCCTGTCTCGAATCGTAATCCCCATAATCCCCCACGTATTAAGGGCAAGACCTGGTGGGAGGTGATTGGATCACGGGGGCGATTTCCTCCATACTGTTCTCATGATAGTGAGTGACTTCTAGCAAGATGTGATGGTTTTAAAAGCGTCTGGCATTTCCCTGCTTGCACTTCTCTCTCCTGCCACCATGTGAAAAAGACCTCCTTTTCCCTTTGTCTTCTGCCCTGATTGTGAGTTTCCTGAGGCCTCCCCAGCCATGTGGAACTGTGAGTCAATTAAACCTCTTCCTTTATAAATTACCCAGTCTTGGGTAGTTCTTTATACCAGTGTGAGAACAGACTACTACAATAGGGTTGCCTTTTGGATTGCTGAAATATTTTGGAACTAGATAGAGGTGCTAGTTGTACAACACTGTGAATGTGCTAAATGCCGTTGGTTTGTTCATTTTTAAAATGACTAATTTTATGTTACGTGAACTTCACTTTAATAAAAACAATTTTTAAATCATATTCACAGCAGGCATGGTGGCTTATATCTGTAATCCTAGCTACTCAGGAGACTGAGGCAGGAGAATTGCTTGAGGCCAGGAGTTGGAGGCCAGCCTGAGCAACATAGTGTGAATCTGTTTCTTAAAAAAACTTTTAAAAATCATATTTCACTATTTTTGTCCGTGTTGATCACATTGTGAACCTCCCCATCCTCACTGCAGTAAGCTAGGGATAGTCCAAATATAAGCTCAGTGCATTAAGCATAATGCCATTATTAACTCAAGCATCTCAAAATGTGAAGTTAAATTTAGTAGGACAGCATTAAGCCAAA